>NW_027168193.1:397500-480000 GCF_040954835.1 Lepisosteus oculatus
CCTGGGCCTTCAAAAAAGACGCTTTTTTGGTGGTCTGTGCAAAACGCGTCGACATCTGCTTCCAGCTGCAAAATGCCATTCGCGGACGCTGAAGAACTTATTTCCAAGGTAGCGGGTACAAGCGATTGGGCGTTTTAAAACCACCAGGAACAGCAAAGAGGCACGCTTCTTTGCTTGCGCCGAAACACACCGACTGGAGGCGGATAACGTAGTCGGCAGGATTCGAACCTGCGCGGGGAGACCCCAATGGATTTCTAGTCCATCGCCTTAACCACTCGGCCACGACTACAGCGAGCCCCACTGCCGCTGCGTTCTTGCTACAATCTTACCTGGATCGCGAGGCGCCGGCGGAAGCCTATTTCAAAGTCGTTCTCCGTTTCATAAAAACATTTCCAAAATACAAGCCTTGCAGACAGACACGCCTCAGAGGACTTAAGGGTGGCTTCATGTCGGAATGATAAAGTCTCCCCGTCCGGACATGAAAATGCCACTTTGTTACACACAAAAAAAGAATCAACAACAGAGAAATGCCCACAAGCATTTGAAAAGCCGCACCACGTCGCACTTGAAATAGCTCTTACATTAGTGGTAGACGCAGGAATCGCCTTTTTATTTACGCTCTTACCAACACGATGGAAAGCAAAACAAAGCAAAGCAGAGCAAAACAAAACGAACAAACGAAAACCTTGCGTATAACGCCGTTACGTGCCCAAGCGGTATTGTACATCATCCTAGCACTGCACCCCGGGGCGTACGGTATATGGGAACGAGCACACGCCACGAATCGTCTCGAATCACTCCCTACAGCTGTAAGGCGCCTTGAAGCGTGCACCCCCAACATTCTTCTTTGCGCATGTGTGAAAGGTAAACTCTTGAGCAGACTCTGAACCAGCTCTAAGGAAACTAATCCGATTAGACGTTACTTTGACTCATCTTTTTACGCTCAGTGCTGGATTACTCAAACTCCAGCTAGGGTTAGGGTTAGCATTCCCACGCTACTTAGACACTTTGTTTACGCTCAGTGCTGGATTTTGGGAACTTCAGGATGAGTGGGAATTTTCTCCTATCTGTCAATTCTGTTTTGTTTTGGAGACTCTTGGCTGCCTATGTTGTACAGTGCAGCGTGAAGGAAACATTTTCCAAAACTGTGTCAGCTCAAAAGTTGTAAGAAAACCTCTCCAGCTGCTTTAACTCTCTTCATTTTTGTCATTTAATGTGACACTCGATGTATAACTGGAGCCTCACATATGCAAATGGTGAGGCTCCAGTTCGACACCCAGTTCGACACCACTTTACAGTATATGACAAAAGCATGGCAGACTGTGCCGGACCGGCAGATAACTTCCGCTTATTTTTACCATATTAAACATTGGAAATCCTCCCACTTGTATTTGTGACACTTGATTTTGGCTCCACCTAAGACACTCTTAAATCTTCAAACACTTTTCTCTTCTCCCGCAACACTCTTGTCTGTCGGCACTATGTGGCAGCGTTGCATGACAACCCCTCTCACCACGGAAAGGAACCTAACAGCTTTGGTAAGAAAAGAGAAAAGGACCTGGCCAGTACGGGGCTCGAACCCGTGACCTTGGCGTTATTAGCACCACGCTCAAACCAACTGAGCTAACCGGCCTCACAACAGTGCTCCTCTCTGTGCTGCAAAAAATCGAACTCAGGGAATTTCTTTTGTCCTCCTTTGAATAGAAAGCCGTGTAATTCAGTGTACGGGCTTTCTCGTGCAGTTTCATGGTTCTTGTAACCCAAATCCTACACTGGCCTGAAGTGCCCCCCCATTTCACAGCATTTTTCAGCTGATTTAAAATGTACCTAAAGGAGAAGCATTATTGAAGACCATCAATTACCAAGAGCTTTTGTCAAAGGTTTTGGTGGTCATTTTGAATGACCACAGAGCGCTGTGACCTCGGTTTTACATCTCATCCAAAAGACAGCGCCCTTTTACAACACAGCATCTCCGTCACTATACTGGGGCATTGGGACCCGCACAGACCTCAGGGTGAGCGCCCCAACGCCGGCACCATTAACACCGCTTCCAGCTGGAAGCTTTGTTTTTCCCTGTAGCTCACCCTCATCCGGGTACTGACCTGGCTCACACCTGCTTAGCTTCAGTGGGTTTTTTGAGTTGCGAGTTGCAAGGGGATGCAAGTGATGGAGCCGCTCGCTGCAAAAGCCACTGCATTGGCCGGGAATCGAACCCGAGCCTCCCGCGTGGCAGGCGAGAATTCTACCACTGAACCACCAATGCTCAGTGCCTGGGCCTTCAAAAAAGACGCTTTTTTGGTGGTCTGTGCAAAACGCGTCGACATCTGCTTCCAGCTGCAAAATGCCATTCGCGGACGCTGAAGAACTTATTTCCAAGGCAGCGGGTACAAGCGATTGGGCGTTTTAAAACCACCAGGAACAGCAAAGAGGCACGCTTCTTTGCTTGCGCCGAAACACACCGACTGGAGGCGGATAACGTAGTCGGCAGGATTCGAACCTGCGCGGGGAGACCCCAGTGGATTTCTAGTCCATCGCCTTAACCACTCGGCCACGACTACAGCAAGCCCCACTGCCGCTGCGTTCTTGCTACAATCTTACCTGGATCGCGAGGTGCCGGCGGAAGCCTATTTCAAAGTCGTTCTCCGTTTCATAAAAACATTTCCAAAATACAAGCCTTGCAGACAGACACGCCTCAGAGGACTTAAGGGTGGCTTCATGTCGGAATGATAAAGTCTCCCCGTCCGGACATGAAAATGCCACTTTGTTACACACAAAAAAAGAATCAACAACAGAGAAATGCCCACAAGCATTTGAAAAGCCGCACCACGTCGCACTTGAAATAGCTCTTACATTAGTGGTAGATGCAGGAATCGCCTTTTTATTTACGCTCTTACCAACGCGATGGAAAGCAAAACAAAGCAAAGCAGAGCAAAACAAAACGAACAAACGAAAACCCTCACGTCCCGCACTTGCATATAACGCCGTTACGTGCCCAAGCGGTATTGTACGTCATCTTAGCACTGCACCCCGGGGCGTACGGTATATGGGAACGAGCACACGCCACGAATCATCTCGAATCGCTCCCTATAGCTGTAAGGCGCCTTGAAGCGTGCACCCCCAACATTCTTCTTTGCGCATCTGTGAAAGGTACACTCTTGAGCAAACTCTGAACCAGCTCTAAGGAAACTAATCCGATTAAACGTTACTTTGACTCATCCTTTAAGGGACCCTTGTTAATTGGAGAAATCAATGATTTCTAATGAATTCTGTATGCGTTAAAAGTCAGCTATACACAGTATAGCTGCTCATGATGTTTCCCGAGCCGAAACACAGTGCGTTTTTCCAAGCCATCTGACAAAGCCCGCCCACTGAAAACTGCAGCAGATCGTGTAAAGACGTTCAACTTTGTAACTACTGCACGCACAGGAAGCAGAATAAATTCCTCTTTTCAAACTGTCAAAGGTTTGCTTTGCGAACCCTGCAGGACATCGCACAATCTCTTTTGAACGGGGACAAACGATTTCTTATGGGGCGCAGTAAGTACAGACGTTTAAAAAGCTCCACTCATGCCGACGATGCAGCATGAAGGAGCGCAACCTAACGTTTGACAGACAAAAGCCGGGCGCCGCTACGAGCAATATGAAATCAAACTGACAGCACAGGGCGTTTCCCGCTGACTCAAAAGTGATCTCGACAGACGCTGTTCTCTGCATAAAGCCGAAAGAGCTAAAGAGCGTTTCTGTTGAGACGTAACAAGTTCGTTTCTTTCTACCATGATGTCACCACGACAAAATCTGTCTTTAAACACCTTGCTCTCGCTTTCACTTTCGCCGATTGTATTGCAAGCCCGCGGAAGCTGGTGTAGTGTGCTCTCACGAGGCACCAGTTCTGTAGAGTTTGGGCATTTACGGGGACAATTATTAATTGTAGCCAAAAATTATTTTTGTGTAAGTCACAAAAATAATTATTTTAATGGCTTTAGAATCCAACTATGCGATATAACTCAAACAACGCACACACACAGGTACTAATACACGAGGATACATTTATTAATACATAGAATATGCATGTAAACCTAACAGATCTTATCGAGAGGGTTATCAGAATACAAAAGGTATATATTCATTCAGTTACAAAGAGTTACATATATCAAGAGGACATACGTTCAGTATATCATTCATCTAGACCGTTTCATAATTGAACTTGATTACAACTTCTACATTAGATACTCAAAACAAGTACATAACTCTTAGGAATTAAACTGATATCAACTGGTTGGGATAACAATGGAATTCTCGAGCTGTAATGCAGTGAAGTTGAATACTCATCCAATCTCTCGGGATTCAGATCTCCTGTGGGCACAAAGGAACAGTTGCAGGCTGTTGCTGTCCAATCCGCACTCTCTGGCTAGGTGCCAGGCTGTGCTGTGCTGCTTGCGACGGTGCGCTGCTGATGCTCACTGACCGGCTAGTTAGTGTTGGCTTTAACTAGCAAAGTTTGTGCACAGGAGAAAAGATGACTGTGGGTCCCAGCAGGTCAGGAAGAGGACCGATTCGTTCCTGATGAAGCGCTTGTTCTGAATAGTGATTCAGCTGTCCACAGTTCTGACCTGTTCATGAGGTTTGCTGCTGATGCTAACCTCGGGTGGATCCTCTGGTTACTCGTGGCAACCTCCGCTCTCGACTTTTAGAACAGAGGAAAGTACTGGCACTCAGACGCACTGGCCGTTCCGTGGTTGTCCGGGCTGAGTCTCAGGATGGTCAAGAGGCGCGCTGTGAGAATGTCCTGCCCTTGGGAGCCTTCTGCTCCTGGGCCGTCCTGCCATGGATTTGTCTTGCACCCCTGGAATTCTCCTTAGAATTCTCCTACTGGAATAGTCCTACTAGTTCTCCTTCTCCAGGCTCTCTGTTGCCTGTTTTTACCTGGAGGAACTTCAGCTTGTCATTGGCTGAAAGTTTAATGGGCATCAGAGTCCCACATGGGTTACATGGCCCTACCAATCCCTGACTGGTTGATCAAGGTGAGATATGAGTCACTTACTCCTGACACCTAGGAATGCAATCCAGATGTCCATCTGGCACTCCCTAGACAGATAGGCGCCAATGGATGACCATTGATCATGATAGCCAGGCTCAGCTAAGTGCATCCCCATTTGGGAGCTGTCCCTTATCAAAAGAAAACATCTTTAAATCAGCCTGCATGAATAGTTTCTCTGTGGTGCAGCCACAGAGATGAAGAGAGAGATGGGGCCTCATTTGGGAAAGCACAGCAACACTTAATTCTGTCTTATTAACAAGCATTGCCTCTACATATCCCCCCTTTTTGAAGGTCACGAGGTCCTGAGGCGTTGTTGCCTTCAAAACAAAACAGAGTTAAGTGATGTCCCTTGTCATTAGAACATTAACCTTAAATGTCCACATTACTCCTCGAGAATTCATACCGGAACCAGCATTGGGAACAAACAGAATGAATAACATCTGGAGTATGTATAAACAAGGTAGGAGACATCATCTCAGTCTAGGCATTACAAATCAGGAAGTTCACTGTCAGTATCTGATACCTCTGTAGGCAGATATTTGGGGAAGAGGTAACTTCCTTTCTTTTGAAATGCTACCTTTGACTCATTCGTGCTACCCGGAGTACATCTTGATGTAAGAGTACAGCATTCAGAGTACATTGTCAGTCATGATCCAGCTTCCCAGCACCAGTGTTACAATAACACCGGTTCCTGTTCCCAGCCCCCCTGATGAACCATGACACCTGTGTTGGGCACCTGCCAGGGTGGTTTGGAGGTTTGTTCCATTAAAGCAAACTAACTACCTGTACATCTTCAGGGCTTACTGTTTCTTGGATTTCTATCCAATTCAATAGTGTGGCACCTGAAGGCATCCACGACCTCAAGTTTGGTCTTATGTTGTCTGGTTGCAGACCGTACAGTGTTAAGTTACCATGCTGTACTATGGCCTCCTTGGGAACTTGCAGGAAACTGTTGGTTAGGTAGCTGCATTGTGGTAGCTGTATCATGCCTGTCACAAGTTATAGTGACAGTTAAATGTGGTGTGCTGACCAGCCATTTACTTCCCATCTGCTCTTCATGGGGTTCATTAACCTCCCTCTGCTCGTTAGTAGCTTTACACCCTTCATTGGTGGATCAGTTAGACACAGCCAATGGATAGCTTTGGTAGCCATACCCATCTCAAGATTTGGAACCGAATTCAATCTTGGATTGCCTTCTGGGTGAGCTATGAGCAATGGGTTTAATGTCACATACTCCTCTACTGAGAAGAGTGAAATCAAGTGGGTTAGGATTTGTGCTATGGCTAGACTGGCTACAGTGGCACTAAGCTCCCTTAACAGGTCTTGTGTCAACATTCTGGCCTGTTGCACACAAGCATAAACCCACTGTATAACACCAACAATCATGTCCACTAGGTGGGGGATAAGATTCAACCCTGTTGCATAGGAAGTTGCCTGTAGGGTTTTCCCTAAGCTTTCCAACTTTTGCTGCTGTTGATACAGTCTGTCACTACCCTCTGGCACCTCTGACACCTGCCTTCTTGGGGCAGTCAGGGTGAGAGTGCCAGTAGCACACAAACCTACCAGAAATAGCAAACACACAACAGTGGCGGCAGCAATCAGTCCTCCCAAAAGTCTTTTCGGGTGGCTGATCCCAGTCATCTCCTTCTGAGTGACTGTCCCCTTTCTAAGCTGGCGCAGCATGTACATGGTCTCTTTCTCAGTATGCCATGTGGCATCTTGGGCACCAACATCCTGGAAATCTGAGGAGATCTGACGCAGCTGCTGATGCTGCTCCTCCATTTCCAGGACATCTGCTTTTTCGATTTGTTCATGCCTGTGCTCTAGGAACCCTGCAGGGGGTGGTGCAGCGGTGGAGCATGCCTGACCCTTGGCTTAGTGGTTATCTGGAGCACCTGAGGGATCTGGGATTGTTACTCCATTCTCACTGTTCAGGTCCACCCTGCACACTTCCTGATTGAGGAATCCCTCTATCGGCATGTTTACAATCGTTCGCTGGACGTGGGTGTAGGACACCTGCTCGCTCCCCCCTTCCCTCTCTAGGGGTTCAGGGAGCTGCCCCAGCACTGGGATAGCTAGTTCACTGTCTTCGAACTCACCATCACCCACCAGGCCCATGTCAGTGCAGGCGGGGATTCTGACACCCCCCTTTTCCATGTTCTGCACTAACAGTCGGGTGGCTTGCCCATCCAGCTCCAGTCTGGCTGAACCACTGTTGGTCAGACTCAGACTGACAAACTGAGCTGGTGGCTGTAAGAAAACCGGCTTGGCTTTCATTCCCTGTCCCTTCTGGGGGACTGGGTGTATTGGCAACCCTGCCGTTGAGGCAGGAACAATCAGGTCAATCTCACTCAATACCTGGTAGTTGTGAGAAATAATGTTACCTGACTGCAGGTTCCCTGGGTCACAGCAGAGGGAATCTCTGTGAATCTCTCTCAAATTCCTCAAATTATCATATTCCCGCCCCTTATGCAAAACCAAATCCTCCTCCCATCCCAGTTTATCCTCGTTATTATAAACAAAATCCACCTAAATTTTCAACATAAAGCATTACACAAAATCAATACCTCAACACGCCATACTCAACAACGATAATTCACCAACAGCCAGAACATGTAACTCCACATTCTCAAATAGACCTCATTTCTATAGCCCCACCCCTTATGCAAAACCAACATCCCTCCCCTGTTCTCTCTATCCGCTGGCGTTTGTAATCGTTTTTATTTTCAAATAAATTTTAGCAAAGTCATGTATTTTAAAAATATTAAGATTTCTATATTTATGTCTTTATTTTGTGGTTTCATTAGTAACAAAGGCTAAACTTTCTTGGAAAAATGTATTTTATGTAAACCATGTTTGCTATTAATTCATTTATGGCTAGAATATGTTCATAGTCTTCCAATGAAAGGAGGGTTCCTTTCGCCATAGTCAGGTTGACATTAGAAGCTGGCCACGCCCGGACTGTTACACCAAAGCATTAGCATGTTAAAGCGATTTCATTGAGGAGTCTAGCTTTCTTAACTAGTAAGTACTGTACTTCCTTGGTTTTTGAGGGGGGGAGGTGTCTTTTGCTGGAAATCTCGCCCCCTTCTACTTTGAAAATACTTGTGAAACCGGTTTAATTCGCCACAGCCAGAACTCCCGCAGAGAGGGGGGTTGTATGCAGCGTATCGGTATACAGTAGATGGGAAAGCCAGAGCCGACCGCTACGCCGCCCACGTGTTATGCTCTTCGTTTATGTCTAAACCGGAACACATCATTATATCTCATTTTGTAGTTCTTAAAAAAAAAATCGTTTGCCCAGTCAAACAGTATTGTTGTTATTGTTTTTAACCTGTAAAGTGCTTTGAGGAGCCACCTTTAAAGGCGCCATATACAATAAAGTTCATTATTATTACTATTGTTAATTTGCTGGACAGAGAGGTGAACATTATTACACAGAAGACAAAGATAGCGATTTACGTTGCATTGTGCATTGTGCTGCTGTAATACAGTTTTAAATAATTAAAAGTCTAAACAGTATCAGCTTTATTTATGGGTTTTAAATAACGGCGATTTAAACGCGATTTAAATCAATATAAATGTTTATATTGTAACGCATAGGTGACTATTCATTGTTATTAAAATGACTTAAATTCGATCATGTTGTGATTAGAAATATACATTTGTTTGGTGCGAGTGAAGTTTTATTTAATCTCTGAGCCATATTGATTCTTATGGAAGCCAATTTCCGCCAGGGAGTAAAAAAAAAAAACACACTATGGTATTCTCTCCGATGCAGTGCAGTTAAAAACATATCTCTGATGCTGTTCCTAAATGAATATCGTTTATGACCATCAGACGCTTTATGCTCCTTTTCTTTTTAACAGTAGATTGAACAGGGAGAGGCATTTCATGATGTACTTTTAACTGATGAAACAACAGTGTCTCTGGAACAGTTTTCAACCACGTTGTTTTATAAAAAGGGGAGATATGTGAACAAGCAAAACCCAAAACAAACATGTACACCATACGTACGCGTACGCGTACGCGTACGCGTTACTGAAGCTAAAAGTTTAGCCTTTTCACTAATGTAACCACTAAATAAAGACATATAGAAATCCCTACATTACAGACTGTATATGGCTAGTATTGGTAGTTTAAAGAAAAAATACAGACCAGTATTCCACTTTCTCCCTAAACATTCTGACCATGTTACTCTTTACTGTTACTGACCATATTAAGTTTAAGTGCCTGTGGGCACTTTTCCTGTCCGTGGGAGGTGGACCGTCTTTCATTAGAAGGTTAGTCTGTTCTACTCTGAGAATGTAGCGGGGGTGGAAAGTGCCCGCGGTCATTTAATTAGTATTAAAATTCGCACTGATTCCCTTGCGAAGATACGGACATAGGAATATTTGTGTGTGGTCAAAAAAATGGCATAAAAACAACAAAGTGAAGGCTGTGAAAACATTCACAATGTACTTTATACACAAAGCAAGTGTTCTCATAACTTTAGGAGGTTTCGTGAAAATGCTACAGGCGTGCCAAAATCGTTTTTTTTAAATTCAAGGTGACTTTACCGCTGTTTTCATTTTCAGATTGTGAATCAAAAAAGGCATTTAATTAAACGCACGATTGCGATTTTAATCAATTACTGTATTGATTGAAAGATACATTCTGTACAGATACAGTACAGTCACATTCTCCTGTCGTCCAGTGGTGTAAAACGAATTAGCAGGTGCTTGAGATAACATCCCACTGAGTGGAATGTTCTCATTTGTTCTCAAGTGTAAAAAGAGGTGATAATTCTTAATAATTCCGTGTCGCATTAACTAACCTCTTCAGTTTATTCCGCCAGACAGTACATTATTATAATTATATCATTATTAAGTTGTTTAGATACGCAATTCCATATTATATTCCCTGTTAATCAAATTCTAAAAGTATGCATTTGTTAGATAACAAGCGAATTCACAGAAAAGGTTAAATACTATCACTTTTCACAAAGTATATAATCCTAATATGGTCAGAAGGAGCACGTAAAAATGTTTCCCAAATAACAACATGTAAGACTTTGATGCTTAAAATGTTTAGGGAGAAATGGAATACTGGTGTGTATTTTTTCTTTAAACTACCAAGACCAGCAATATACAGTACAGTTTACATACATTAATATGTTTATATTCCTAAATTAAAATCGTTTATGAGCATGTGAAAGGCATGGTGAATCGGAGATTCTCAAGAATTACATTGTATGATTAGAAATGAATGCGTGATCGGATCAACTAAATGCTGTGGTGTTACTTTTTGTCAATGAAAAAATAAACTATTTTCGTTTACAAAGACGGTTACAAAGAATGTGGACCAGGGTAATACTTTGAGCTTACAGCTTGTCCAAGGTCATTCATTATTAATACTCTTAGTAATATCTTCAGTAAAGACTTTGATGCATAAAATATTCCTGCATAATTAAAATATTTATGATAAAGGTGGTAGGTTGTGTACTTTTGTCCAACAGAACAATCTTGCTTTTATAAAATATACCGCCTTTTTAATGTTTAATGATTAACATGCTGTAATACACTGTTTAAATTTAAAGTCTAAAGAGTATACACCTTAAATTCTTAATTGAATAAAGATTGTCCCTCAGCAGTGATCAGGATTCAAAACCGACGTTTTCTGCTGACAGCTCAAATGCTGTACAGGAGAGGTTAACCTTTATTAGCTCCACCTGGCGATTTTACAAGGTGATTCCGGATACTATTAACATAATCTAATTTGCGTCCGGTATGATGCGGTATACTGCGAAACGCCCACCGTGTTATACCGCAGCGTACCCCGCTTGTTTTGAATGGCTGCATATGTATATAGACTCTATATATACATTTGGTGCATGCCACAATTTTGGATGGTGGTGGAGGAATAGGGATTTTCTCAACACAGCAGGGACTCCAGTTAAGAATGCTGGGTTTATCTCTGAACTGTTAGAAGCTTTGCAGCTACTGACTGAAGTAGCTGTGGTAATGTGTAAATCACATAATAAAGAAATGTTTCCAGTAACTCGAGGGAACAACTTTGCAGATGCAACTGTCAGGTGAGCAATACTTGTAGAACAGTAGTCTGAGACCTCTGTGAAGCAGAGAAATGGACATGGTTAGAAAAGATTGTGGGGCTGCATGATGATGGGGTGTGGAGCTGACAGCACACCAGACGCCCTGCATGCCCTCACAGCCTAATGCCCTTTATAGCCCGACAAATGCACTCTGTTGGACACCCAGGTGGGAGTCAAATGGTGTGCCGGTTACCCAAAACTGGGTGAGAACCGGGTTTGAAGCCGTAACCACTTATGTGGTATCTGGATGTAATGTTTATCAAAGGAACTCAACTACAGTTCAGGTGCGGGTGCAACAGCTCAAAAGGCCTGCTACTGAGGAACCTTTCAAACCTGGGAAATTGAAAATTGTAAAGGGAAACCTGGGCTCTTATAATCTGTTTTCCTGGTGGGTTGCTGCCACTGCCTCTGTGTCTACCAAACACTTGATAACAGAGATAAGCCCTCGGTGGGCACTGCCCTGCCCCTTGTATTATGATCAAGGAACACACTTCACAGGGAAGGTGTGTCAGGCTGTGGCTGCATTGTTCGGAGTGAGATGGACTGAGATCACCCTCAGTCTGCTGGAACAGTGGAATGAAGGAACAGATCTCTGAAAGATCGACTAGACATCAGACTGAAGGAACGCCATGGGATGCGGGCTGGATCAAACAGAACTGTGTAACAGCCTGTTTGATATCATCACGGGCCAATCAATGAAACTTCCTGGAGGGATGAATTTAGCTGGAGGAATGGATTGTTGAATTTGCTAATTCTCTATTGTAGTATTGTAGGTTGCTAGGACTTAGCAAAGCACATCTATGATGAAGAAAAATATATATCATAATTATAATCCAGATGATTGGGGCATTGGTACATGGCTACAGTCTGTGCTAGGAACATGGAGAGGGTCTCTGGTTCAATACATATTTGTGGGTCTGGTATTATTCGTTATGATCATATCGTTAATATCCTGTTTGAAAAACATGTGGACTAAAGCTGCTGCTTCTGTGCTAATTGTACACCCTGAAGGGATCATGAAGGTCAAAAAATGATTTCATGGGAAAGGTTCTCTTATCTAGTGGCAGAACCTGATGGGTAGAACAATATAGCTTTAAGGGGGGTTACCCTTGGGAGTGATTCCCCTAGATGCAAATGATTATTGTGGTTTGTTTGCTCATAATAAGATGTTTTGCAGGAACGGAACAAAGAGAAATTTTACAACTTCAGCTAGAATTGTTCTGCAAAACGTCACAGCTGAGGCAGGGGAACAATGTGTAGATTTTTCTAAGAGTTATTACCCAGTTGTTGACCAATCTGTTGACCAATGTTGACCAAAAAAGCCTAAGATTATACTGGGCTCCAGCCCACAGGGATTTACCTGTGCTGTAAGAACTAATGAGTGAATAAGGAGACTGGATTCTGGTGAAAGACTTCAGGAAAAACAAATGGTGTTCACTCAGGTGGAGGGGGCTGTACCAGGTGCTGCTGACCACTGCCACTGCTGTGAAGGTCACAGAAATGGTGCCCTGGATTCATGCTTCCCACTGTAAAAAGGTCACAAACGAACTGAGCAAAGCGCAGGAGTGATGTCTCCACAAGGACAGATGGGGATAACCTGCGTGGGACTGATGTGCACAGCCTTTTTCCTTTTTATGTAGAAGCCTGTCACCACCCCAAAAGAGGAAGAATCTAAACACGAAGCCTCTTTGTATACAAACTGGCTGAATGAAACTGATAATGAGGGGGATATGAGTAATTTGTGGTATAAATTTATAAATCATACTGTAAAGTTAAAGAAATTTAATGCATCTTGTTATATATGTGCTTTAATGCCTCATTCTACAGCCTCACCCATGCGACTTTTTATGAAATGTACTCTTTTATTAATATCACGTTAGAAGGCTTAGACGCTATCAAACAAGAATTAAGGGGAGTTAGATTAATGGTACTTCAGAACAGGTTCGTGCTGGACCTTCAAAATGCAGCATCTGGAGGAGTCTATGCTTTAGTAGGAGACTCCTGTTGTACATATATTCCAGCTAATGACGATGATTACGGAAATATTACGCTCGCTATTCAGCATTTGAAAGAACTAAAAGACAAGGTGAATAAAGAGAGAGGCATAAAAGATACACTGGCTTTTCTCTCCTGGTTAGAATCACTGTTTGGGCCAGGGGGAATGTTTTTCTTTTAAGTTACTAACACCGATTATAGGGGCTGTGATACTTGTCTTCCTGTTTTTATGTTGCTGTATGACATGTATTATTCCAATGCTTCGAAATATGGAAATATGGTACCTAGGGGGATAAACTGTTCATCCTTCCAGTCTGGAGAATTGGCAGCTGTCTGACGTCAGTAAGTGATCCTTAAAAAATTAATAGTTCCATGACAGTGTGCATCACCAGAAAATCAATTTCAATGCATTAAAACTCTTGTTATCCTTCTGATCATTGAAGTGTCATTGCCCCAGCACTGTATACTCTTACTTTTGACGCCTGTCTGAAGTTGGATCCATTTCTAAGAATGGTGACTCACATATCCTCATGCTCAACTTTGGCTCAACCACACAAACTATGAAGTTAATCATCTGCTTTTGCTCCAAGATTTGTGTTACTAGGCTCTCTCCTGGGGATCCTCGTGTTCAAACATTGCCCTTATTGTGGATGATCCATGACAGAATTCAGGGAATTCAGAATTCTGATACCTCAGCTCAGATTCTGACTGGGCAGACTGTCATTGCCTGGTGTGAATGTGTGCATATCTGTTTTTGTGCATGTTCTGTGGCCTGTTGTACAGTACATCACAAATGAAAGGGAAATGGAAAACTAAAATAAGACTCAAGTGTTTTATCTTTCATTAACAGTGTTTCATTAGTATCTATGCTAGATCCTGTCATCCACTGCTTACCACGACAGGCTCTAGCACGGGATAGCAGCTAATACATTTAACAATCTCACTGCACAATGTTGTATATTCAAGGGCTGATCTTCTGTACTTTTTCTTTCACTTTTCATTTCCTGGAAACTCAGTCCTGCCAGGAATAATCTGAGAACATAATCAATCTGAGTGAAATTCTAAGCAGAGGAAGATTGTTTTACAGAGTCAACAAGGTCTAATTCAAGGTCATCAGCACTAACAAGATTCTCTCTGGAGACAGGCGATAAGAAAATTGAAAGTGTGTATTGTTACACAACAGCAGAGACTATGAGTTATGCTATCATGAGAGTGGTGATGGATTTTTTTCATTGCTTAGTTTTGCAGGTTCTGTACATTTGAACATTCAAAGTGACTAAAGTAAAGGAGTTTTCCCTTTTTACCACATAATTCCCAAAGATCAACACTAATAGAAAGCCTAATTCCAGCCAAGATTCAATTACTGTCTCTCAGGCATCCCAGCAGTGGATTTCATGACTTCAGACAGCCATCTTTATCAGTGGAGAACTCAATGCTCTGAGGTTTACTGGCAGAGTCTCACACTGGGTAATATGTTGGTAAATAATGTCCTATGGAATTCTACTATTGATAAATTCTACTATGGAACTGCGATGTGTCCTGAAAAAATCTTCTATGATAGTGGTACAGTCCATCACACCCCACCTACAGCCTTTAAAAGAGAAAAAAAAAACTGACAACAACAAAGTAAGTCTGGTGTAATCAACTAGGTCTTGCAAACATACTTAACCTCTTCCAGCTACCAACATTACAAATGCTGTTTACACATTAGATGGTTATTTTTTGGCTTCTGATATTATGGTGGAAAAAGAGCCCTGGAATCTTTGTAGAAGGACAAAAGACGGAAAGAACAGGCAGTGTAACCATGGCGAAGAGAAGGGAAATATTGGAGAGAGCTTTTTTCATACACTTTTTATCATTGTTTTTCCAGCCCAACAATGATCAACAAATATGGGCAGGCGTCCTGTGCCAAATCCAATCTACCTTTCTTCCAAGCATACAGGAATGTCAGTGAATTAAATATTGACATATGAAAATACCCAAAAATATGCAATCACACATATGCAGTTTGAGCAAACATAAGACAATACCCAAGTACCACAAACTACCAGGCATCATAAGCAGTTCAGGTGGGGAGCTGTGTCAGCATGCGTAGGCTGCAAAGGAACAAGTAATAGGTCTATTCCATGCTTAAAAGAGAAGAAAGAAAACACAACATTTCAGCCGTGGAGCCCTCACACCTGAAGAAGGCTCCACGGCCGAAACGTTGTGTTTTCTTTCTTCTCTTTTCATCTAGTGTCATTAGCCAGTTCCTGTCAAAATAAAATAGAAAAGGATAACATTCTAGAGAGAGTTTGAAATACCAAGGTACAATTTAAACCATATTTCTTCCACTACAACCACAATATTTTGGAGAGATCGCTGAGCCTAACTGTTCTGGCATGTCCGTTAGCCTCCGTCCTGCTTCAGCAATGAATGCAACGGGGCACATTCTGAGGGAGATGCGGTCAATCAGGTTGCAGGAAAACCATGCTATGCTTTTTTTTGAGATCCTGAAAAGGACAGAGGGGCCATGTATATGTGTGCAGCTGGATATGTTATTGCAGGTGGCGTAGCAAATTCTGCTGAAGCCCCACTGCCTGGTGTGGACGGTAGCTGTGCATGTTGCAGCAGAATTGTGCATGTGAGATCAAGGGGGCATGTCATGTGTTTGAGCACTTCACTCCCTTCCGGAAGCACGTGATTCCCTGAGTCCAAAAAATGTGTAAGTTCTTTGGATGACCTGTGGACCGATCTTTCACGATGAAGAATTCCTTAAGAAGAATAGATCTCGGCCCACCATCCCAATGCCTCCATCTGAAAACAGCAACCTCCCACTGCCCTTAGTCTGCAAGGCAGTCCTTTCAAGTGCGATGATGACGCCGGGACCTTCGTTGCCTATTGTACGAGCTGAACTTTTGTGCTCATCAATTCAAGGCTCTTTCCATCAACTCATCTTGTCTTTTGACGCTTCATGTTTTGTACTCCTTTGACTATCGGCATATCGGGTGACTGCAAACACTGAAGTTCTTGCTTACGGAGTGTGGAACAGTGTTTTCAAGTGATCGCTGTTCTGTCATGTTGACGCCGAGTGAATCTTTCTTTGGCAACATGGGCAGGCTGACAGCAGCGCGAGCTAAAGTAATGGCAAATTTCTTGACTTATTTCTGAATGTGAATGTTCTTTAGAAAAGGGATGCGGCGTTGCTTCTCCCCCGTGTAAAGGTCACGCATTCCAGACGTGGTTATGAGCGAACAGTTGCCGCAAGTGTTTGAAAAGAGCAAGAGAGGAAGCAGCCCTGCCCCGTGTGAGGATCAAACTCAGGACCTTCAGACAATGAGACTGACGCGCTACCAACTACGCCAACGAGGCCAGCTGCAGTACACAGCTGGAAAGTTTGCCTCATATGGATTTCAGTCGCCCGTTCCCTAATCTTTAGACGCCCTCTGCTGGATGTTGCATTTGCCTTTTGATCTCACCGATACTTTTTTGGTCTGTTTCTGTTGCGAGTCCGTTTTTCAGATCTCACCTAGCACAAGTCTCTCTGGCTGAAGTGGCCTCTCTGCTTCAGCATCGTGCCCTCACTCAGCCATTAAAAACGTCACTCGGACTTCTGACATGCTGACATGAAATGTCAAGAGAGAGTGGCGGAGACGCTTAAGGCAGAGAGAAGATGAAGAGGGGGCGTGGCTGCAAAATGATTGACAGCTGCATGACGCTCTCCATGCAAGGCGTGACCACAGGCTAAAGGACACCTTTCGGCACATCAAGCTCTAAGCACACACCTGGAGGACGTGGGAAATGATCCCGTTATCTCTCGCATGCAAAGCGAGCGCTGTACCATGCAAGCTAACCCCCCTCGCTGGGGTTATGCCTCGGTGTCACCTAGTGCCGCTTGTTCCCCTCTTACCGGGTGCAGTTCACTGCCCTTCGTCTGCAAGGCAGTCGTGTAATTGCAGCTTTCTTGACTTATTGATGAAGGTCTGACTGGACGAGCGAATGACGCCTCTCCCCCGTCCTCAAGCTCGCTGACAGAATAAAATGGAAAGTGCTGCCGTGGCTCATTGGTTTAGGGATATGAGTCTCGCTTAGGGTGCGGGAGGTCCTGGGTTCAACTCCTGGATGAGCCCTTGTGTGTTCTTTTTGTCCTCGTCCACAAGACTGGGAACTGCATGGGCGAATGTGAAGAAGATCCTTCTCGAACGTCCAAAACGTGCGAGAAGAAGGGGCGCTTGTTTCCAGCCAAAACTTCTCGCGTGTGAGACGAGCTGACCATCGCTGCAGGAGGTGGGAGGGTCACTCTGGTAGACAGAGCTGACCTTCGGCAATAGGATTTATACTCTCCAAGATGATATTTGCACTTTCTGGAGAGGCGATTTTCTCCACTTCAGTAGCCAGATTTCGTCGATTGCGTGGAGAGGGCTGTAGAATGTGGCAGCGCCTTTCCTGCTCCGTCCATGACAGGCGTGCTGGTCTCTGGAGAGAGAGCACGGTCCATCAGCGCACTCCAATAAAGGCACTGGAAGCAGCTGAATCGCAATGGCGAAGCTCAACGCTGGGCCGCTGGGCATATCTTACCACCGTTTCCGTAGTGTAGTGGTTATCACGTTTGCCTCACACGCGAAAGGTCCCCGGTTCGAAACCGGGCGGAAACAGACTTATTTTGTCGCCACGCACAAAAGGGGATTGGGGATTCGCCTAGCGCTGTGATCGAACAGACCCACTCACCCCTTAGTGTGGCGGGATCTGCACAGTGCATGTCGCAGCGCATCCTGCTTTCACTTCAATCCGCGTCCTGATGTACCCCGGTCTCCCGCGTGACAGGTGGGGACAGGTGACAGGTCCTATACTAACGAGGAAGACATCGCTCTCTCCGACCCCCGGCATTGTGTCCCGACCCACCGTGCTGGAAGCCGACGGGTGCTGTGATTCCTTTAAGGAGCAGAAATGACAACCGAGGAGCCGAGAGATCATTTCAGCATTTCGCGTCTGAACGGAAAACACAAACGACCAACTCGGAATGACTTGCCTTTGACGCTTTTCAAAGCGTTCTTTGTGCACGACGACTGCGCCGCCTAGCAGATACAAATGGGTTGTACAACTTTGAACTAGCAAATGGAAGAGGGCTAAGCCCCCTCTCTTTTAGCCCAGGTTCAATCTGTCTCCCAGAATCACCAGGGCGCACACACACACACCCGTGCCGTTGAAGTGCTCTGCTTCATTTCTAAGGGCAACTCAACATTCACTCCTACCCCGAGTGCAGAAAAGACAGTGTCTGCAGCAACAGCAGCTCAGGTCTCTGCACAGGAGCTAAGCTGCCCCCATCTCCTCTGCTCTGCGGCTCCTGCGGAGTGGAGTCCTGCCTGGAGCTGTGTTTGCAGGCGGCGGCTCCCCGCGCCCTGTCTGTGCGTCGTGAAATTAATTAATAACGTTAATAAATTTATAAAGTTAATTTATAAATTTATAAAGTTAATAAAGTTATAAATTAGAAATTAATAACGATATAATTATATTCATGTACCGCAACACAAGAATAGTACACGCTGTACATTGTCTGTCGATAATGTTTCTGTAGTGCTTTTTCAGCACTCAGCACGTGACTGTGCTGGTGGTGCTGTGGGTTAGGTTCCTGACTTCCATATCACACGGTCTATGATTGAATCCCATTGAACTATGACTTTATTTTTTAACAAACATTTCTTTGAAAAAATGAAACGTTTCCCTTGGTCAGAGATTAAATAAAACCTCACTTTTTTTGAGCAGAAGGTTTACTGTGACCTGAGAAGGGCCGGCATCCAATCACGGTGGTACACACACACGCTCTCACCTATATGAGCTACACGGCTACCAAGATGATCTCAGGTGCGCCGAGCTGGTACGGAACATATTGAACTGATCGACGGCGAATTGTCTCTCAGACAGGCTTTTCACCTCTGAGCTCCCTGACTGACAGTGATCAGCTAGGTAGTGAAACAGTCAGCTGCTTCTAAGCCTTAAACAGCTGCATCTCGGCGCTTCCACGGAGAGATGATTTGAAAGCCGAACATCACCCGTTGGGAACACCTTACTATCACTAGTTTAAGAGACTCTTAAGGTCTTGCAGAGGTGCCTGTCTAATAGCATGCACTTTGCAAGCTATAGGTGTTTAGGCTGAGGCAGAATGCCTGTTAACAAAATGTTTTTCTAAAGGTGTGTCCAAGTGGCTGCAAAAGGACAACACTCCTGGGGCACCGTGGCTTAGTTGGTTAAAGCGCCTGTCTAGTAAACAGGAGATCCTGGGTCCGAATCCCAGCGGTGCCTTCTTTGTTCTGTCTTCTCGAACAGTACTGGTCATTATGGACAACCGCCTACGGCTAGACTTAATTAAATGCAAGTATTCATTTCCTGTCTTTAACGCGACTTGTTTTTCTTAAAATGGATGCAACTTGCAAAACATGAAATACAAACCTTGCTAATCAGCGCTAGCGGCTGGCAAAAAAAAAGAAGTCAGCAATGTTTTTTTTCTTTAACCTTAACCCTGCTAATAGAGAAGAGTTAAACGACCGAGTCTATGCAGCTTAAACGGTGCGCATGTCGGGTCCTTAGCTGAAAGGGTGGTAAATCACGCTCACCCCAGTCCTTAATCTTTTAAAGAGGATACAAAATTGAACCTAGTCGCCACATCACATACATCCTATTCAACGATAAAAAGGTAACATCTATCCTCGTCCAGAGTAAATCTCACGTTGAGGGCATATTTTTTTCCACTTTACCATGAGTCGGGCTCGGCTGCACAGAGGAGAGAGCAGAGCAATGAGGTCACGGGGACAGGGGAGTCACATGCTGGCGGTTTGAATACGCGGAAGATCACATCCGCACTCCGGACTCTGAATCCTGCCATCCGAGTTAAGATCTCGGCGGAACCTGAGGCGCAGTTCCTTCTTAAAACGTAATCTGGTGAGCATTTCTAGAATCGTACTTGTATAGATGCAGCCTTTAATGTGTTGCTAGGTTAAAATTGATGACTTCTTGAACTTCAGTAGGCAACTGCCCTCTTGATTTCGGATTTAATTTCTTTATTACAGGGGCGCTTTTATGAAGACAGAGTCATGTTCAGGTACTTTGCTTGATGGAGGAAGCTCATTTCGGACTCTGTGATCTGCTCACCTGGAAAGGTCTACTGTACTACTACAAGAGAGAAGTAGAGTCTGGAAGAAGGGACAATTTTATGATGCTTTGGAAGGTAATGCTTTTTTTTCTTTGAAATCGAAATGAATCAGAATATCAGTGCAAAAGACAAACTCTTGGTTTGGTTTAAAGAGATATGGTTTTAAAACAGACAAAATGTAGAAAACAGGTGTTTCTCACTTTTGGAAAAGAATGGACCGGGGGTAATATTTTACTAGTTGCAGGGCTGAGATCACTGGGTTACAGTCCTGTAGTGTCACACCAGGGACAGTGGCGCAATGCATAATGCATCTGACTACGGATTAGGAGATTGTAGGTTCGACTCCTACCTGGCTCGGGTCGTTTTAAAACACATCGGGCTATTCCCCAAGTAGCCTGTGCTACTTACTGCATTGTAATCGTACCCAGTAAGAGATTTCCTTCATATAAATGAACTGCACCTGACAGCTTTAGAATAACACCTGGGCTCAGTACGGTGCTGAGAGCTCAGCGTTGCTGTTCTAATTAGCACGCACGATTGTTGCTAGTTGAAAACTTTTCCCAATACCCCGCTTCCGCTGGTTTGCAATACAATCGGCGAAAGCAATTTTTGACAGTCTCGTCAGAGACTGAGCAAGGTGTTTAAAGACAGATTTTGTCATGGTGACATCATGGTAGAAAGAAACGAGCTTGTTACGTCTCAACAGAAACGCTCTTTATCTCTTTCAGCGTTATGCAGAGAACAGCGTCTGTCGAGATCACTTTTGAGTCAGCGCGAAACGCCGTGTGCTGTCAGTTTGATTTCATATTGCTCGTAGCGGCGCCCGGCTTTTGTCTGTCAAACGTTAGGTTGCGCTTCTTCATGCTGCATCGTCGGCATGAGTGGAGCTTTTTAAACGTCTGTACTTACTGCGCCCCATAAGAAATCGTTTGTCCCCGTTCAAAAGAGATTGTGCGATGTCCTGCAGCGTTTGCAAAGCAAACCTTTGACAGTTTGAAAAGAGGAATTTATTGTGCTTCCTGTGCGTGCAGTAGTTACAAAGTTGAAGGTCTTTACACGATCTGCTGCAGTTTTCAGTGGGCGAGCTTTGTCAGATGGCTTGGAAAAACGCACTGTGTTTCGGCTCGGGAAACATCATGGGCAGTGTCCTGCATGTTTTCTGTGTATAGCTGTCTTTTAACACATACAGAATTCATTAGAAATCATTGATTTCTCCAATTAACAAGGGTCCCTTTTGAACCTGCGAGAAGCATTCCTTCAATGTAACAGATTTACTCCGGGGAAAGGCAGCATGACATTGAGAGTAGCTCAAGCTTTCAGCACCCGTATCGGACTGCGTGTATGCAGACACCGCTCAGAATCCCCTGTAAGATTCTCCTTCAATTCCGTTTTGCAGTGCTTTAGCTCTTTCAAAAGGCTTCGCTTTGCTAGTCATAATCCAAGGCTCATGACAGCATTTGAAACCAATTGCCACTGCGTTGGCCAGGAATCGAACCCAGGTCAACTGCTTGGAAGGCAGCTATGCTCAACACTATACCACCAATGCACGCCCACAGGTGCCCTGCAGGACACCACCAGAGAATGCTCACGATTTCGGAAGCTGTCTCCGGGACGTGCTGATTCCACACATCCTGAATAAATCATGATATTGTTAGTTGCTGTAGCTAGACGTTCAAATGAGTTTCATGGCCAGATGGACTGTTTCCTCCAGCGATTTCGATTTTTAAGAACTTTTATTTCCTTTTCACAATAAAATACAGGGCATCACAAATGCTTTACATTAATATACATACTTAAAACAGTATATATGATCACATCTTATTACATTTTGACACGGTACGAGTTACATAGCAACAATTTCTTTTTTCTGAAGCAAATCACATTCTTTACTTAAACATGATAGTGTTTTTCACAGTTTCTTGAGATATTGACCTATGCCCTCTATTTCCCACAGATTTTCTGCTTCCTCCCTCCCTTCTCTCCACAGATCTCTGAGGTAATAGTTCTCTCTGGTGATGAACAGGGCCAGGCTACCTGCAGCCTTGACTGGGATCTTGATGCCTTTGAACAGCCCCATGTTCCTCACTCTCCACAGGGCGTCTTTCCCACTGTTCACCACGGCCCAGATCCTGTCAAACACGTCAGGAGGAAGTTTGACAGGAGAGATGCCGTATATGACGAAAGCAGCGGTCAGGGTAAATTGGGGCGAGAGAGCCTGCAACCAATCTTCAAACTGTGCCCAGAAGGCCTTAGCAAAAAAGCAGGACCACAGGAGATGGGTCACAGTCTCCTCCTCGCTGCAGCCCACCCTAACGCAGCGAGGGCTGGGTGTGAGGACCATACGGTACAAGGAAGTTCGTACCGGTAAGCACTGGTGGACGACACTCCAGGCTAAATCTCTGTGAATGTTGCACAGAAACTTAGAGGATGTGTGTTTCCACACCTTCCTTGTTTGGGCTGATGTTAAAATGCCCACAGGGGTCTGCCTATTGTTCTGGGGTGCAAAGAAATCTTCCAGTTTTTGGACGCTGACATCTCGGAGGGGAATATGGCCAATTGTGTGAGATCTTAGAAAACTTTTAACTGTCCCATAAATTGCAGGGCATGTGTCAGAGAGTGGGACATCCAGCTTGGGTCTGACACCCCACACTCTGAACACCTCCCTACCTACCCAGAGCCTGGAAAAATAAGTCCAGGTACGCGCTGCAGGTGCTGTTGCAAAGCCTCTCAGCACAGAGGCCAGGAAAATGCACAGCAGCTTCGTAGCAATATCTGGGACAGACTTCCCCCCTGAGGGTAGCGGCCTGTACATTATTTCCCTTCTGAGTCTTTCCTGCTTCACACCCCATAGAAATTGAAACATCAATCTCCTCAGCACCGCCGCAACACGGTGTGGGATTGGGAAGGTAGAAGCCAGAAAATTCAAGACAGGCAAGAGCTTGGCTTTGATGACCAGCACCTTCCCTGTCATGGTGAGGTCTCGGTTCTTCCATTGCATCAGTTTTTTGTTTAAGATTGGCAATTTGTTCTGCCAATTTACTGTTCCCATCTCTTCTCCAAAATACACCCCCAGGACCTTAATTCTCTTCTCTTGCAGCCTGAGATCATGTCCTTCTTTTGGCTCCCTCCAGTTCTGATAAAAAATCTCGCTCTTTGATTTGTTAATTTTTGCAGAGGAAGCCAAAGAGAACCGATCACAGCACTGCAGAGCTCTACTAATTGAGGCATTGTCAGAGAGGAGCAGGGTGACGTCATCCATGTATAGAGATGTCTTTACCTCTCCTCCCCCACTTCCAGGTACTGGTATCCCATTAATGGCCTGATCCTGGCGCAAGGCACAGGCTAAGGGCTCCATAGCCAAAACGAATAACAAGGGGGATAATGGCCAGCCCTGCCTCACAACAGACTTCAAAGGGGCGTGATCTATTGCCATTAACCATTACTCTGCTGTTGCTACCTGTGTACAGCAGGTTAATCCACTTTCTCATGATGGGGCCAAACTTCATGTGCTCAAGTACCGAAGTTAAGTACTGCCGGTTTAGGCGGTCAAAGGCCTTTTCTAGGTCTACACCTGAAATGCACAGAGGGAGGGAGCGATCCTCTGAGTACAGACAGACATCCCTCAACAAGGCCAGGTTGTCGCTCATCAGGCATCCTGCTATCCCACAAGTCTGTTCTTTCCCTACCAGTGAGGCCACTACATTTTGTAGGCGCAGGAAAAGGGCTTTGGACAGGATCTTAGTGTCCACGCCTAACAGGCTGAGGGGTCTCCAGTTCTTTATGTCATTCTTTGCTCCTTAAACAAGAGAGAGATAGTGCCTTCTCTTAAGGAGTCAGGCAGCAATTCTGTCTTATAGCTTTCCTCGAATAGGAGCAGCAGCGGATCCTGAAGCAGATCCCAAAAGGTGCAATAAAATTCTTTAGGGAGCCCGTCAGCACCCGGAGTTTTCCCCTTCTGTAAGCTCTCCATAGCCTGTCTCAGCTCTTCTACTGTCAAATCCCTCTCAAGTACTTCCCTATCTTCTTCACTCAAAACGTTTTCTAGCTTTGAGGTAAAAAAATGAATTTCTTCATCCTTTACCTCTGTAGAGCTGTACAGTCTTGAGTAGAAGGCCTCGGTGCAGGAGAGGATTGCACTCGGCTCTGTTCTCTCTCGTCCCTCCTCATCAACTACACTTTCCATGACAGACTTGGAGCCTTCCACTTTCCTGAAAAAGAGGCGAGAACACTTCTCATTTTCTTCCAAGAACTGCACTCGACTACTTTCTTCGGCTATGCTCCGGATGTCCTTTTTTAAAAGGGTGATATCCTCGAGCACATCGAAGCCACTGTGCATCATCGTGTAGAGACGCTGCAGCTGCCTCTGTTTCCTGGCTAGCACTCCTCTCCGTCTGGCAGCAGCCTTCCTTCCCTCAGCCATGAAAAAGGCCTTTGTCCTCACCTTCACCTCCTCCCACCACTCTCCTACTGACCCGTACAGACACTGCAAGGACAGCCACTGTGATAGTTTCTCCTTGTAGCAGGATACTACCCCCTCGTTCTCTAGCAGCTTTGTGTTGAGTTTCCAGATGCCTGGGCCAAAGCCCTGGAGTTCCACTCTACGACCTAAAGCCTGATGATCTGAGAAGAAGACAGGCTGAAGAGTGACCCCAACAACTTTCACTCTCTCTGAGACAAAGCAATAGTCAATTCTGGAGCTGCTATTCCTCCCTGACCATGTATATCCTGCTGTTGTGGGATATATACATCTATATGTGTCTGAGAGTTTAAAGTCTTGAACTAAGTTTTGCAGGGCCAGTGACCTGGAATCCAATTTTATCAGAGAGCTAGACTGCCTGTCTGTGTGCTCTAAGATACAATTAAAATCCCCTCCCACTATCACGTCTGTGCTACATAACAATAGGTGAGAGAGTGCCTTGAGTAGCTCCACCCTTCCTCCCACGTCAGTAGGGCAATACACATTGATTAGCCGCAGGTTAACGGTCCCCCATTCCACATCCACACACAGCAACCTGCCATCTATGACCCTCTGAATACTTTTCAATTTGAAAGCCCATCCTTTGAAAAGAATGGCCACGCCAGAGGCTCTGTTGTTATTGTCCCCTGACCAAACAGAAGGCCCTTTATCCCACCTATCTTCAAAGCTTTTATACCTCTCTTGATAGGCTAAAGCACACTCCTGCAACATCAACACATCTCCCTCTCTCTGCTGGAGGTAATCAAAGACAGACTGGCATTTAACTCTGTCATTGATACCTCTGGTGTTAAGAGATATTATGTTTAGAGCCATATTACATAAGAAAGTGGAACCAGTCTTTACAAAACACATTTCTCTTCTGTCTCACCTGGTCCCTTCTTCTTTTTCTTTTTCTTCTTACCAATTTCCTGCCAGCCATCCTCTGAATGAGCCTTCATCAGGGTGGCAGCAGTAAAAGCATTCACGGAGTCCATTTCAAGGAAGGGGGTAGAGGGAGGGGTGGAGGGGTTCCAGCTGTTCCCATCGCCATGCTCTCCTTCCTCCTCGCTCGGGGAGAAAACAGAGTCATTTTTCCTTTTCCTCAAGTCCAGCTCCTGGGAGCACTGAGGGGAAAGGGGTGCAGCCGATGCACCAGTCTCCTCTTCCCCCTCACCAACCATTTGCTGCAGATCCTCTGTGATGGACTGGATGGAGGAGAGGAGGGCATCTGTAGCACTTGCAGAGTCTGAGAAAAGCAGCTCCGCTGAATCCTGGGTATCCTCGCTGGACCCGCTCCACCGGGGGGCCCCACACTGGCCCTCGTTCTGAGGAGCAGGAGTGGGGGAGGGGTCCTCGCTGTTCTCGGGGGTTTTCAAACCCTCGTGCTTGTCTGGTGCAGTCTGTTGTGGGGGCGTAGTGGATTTCTCTTCCACCGGCCCCGGAACCACAGCAGGGCAGATCCTGGCTGGAGGCTGAGACTTTATCAAACAAGGGTTCTTTGTTTGACTTGTTGTTTGCTTTGGCTTTTCGGGCCGGTTTGGCTGAAACAAGCACTGCCTCATCCTTTCTCATTTTGAGTTTATTGGCGTAGGCATGAGGGCAGTTTATAAAAACGTGTCCTTCCAAGCCAAGTAAATTGCACTTTGGCAGCATTGAACAGTCAGAGGCTAAATGTCCCTGTTTGCCACAGGTCTTGCAGCATTTCACAGTGCAGGGCGATGCCAGGTGTCCCACAGCGCCGACACACCTTTGGTTGTCCCACATAAAAAACATAGCCATTGCAGGCGCCCAGCCAGATTGTAGAGGGCAGGTGCCTTAAGCCTCCATTTACATTGTCCGGTAGCAAGCGAACCTCGAATTTCCTTGCTCCTGCTTTTATACCGTCAACATATCTAACCTCAGTTCCATGGTGGACGGTGCAGTACTGGTTAAGCCAGGTGTGAATGTCCTCCGTCTTTTTTGAAGGTACAGGCATTGAGCATTGGTGGTTCAGTGTTAGAATTCTCGCCTGCCACGCGGGAGGCTTGGTTTTGATTCCCAGCCAATGCAGTGGCTTTTGCAACTCGCAACTGAAAACCCACTGAAGCTAAGCGGGTGTGAGCTAGGTCAGTACCCGGATGAGGGTGAGCTACAGGGAAAAACAAAGCTTCCAGCTGGAAGCGGTGTTAATGGTGCCGGCGGGGGGGCGCTCACCCTGAGGTCTGTGCGGGTCCCAATGCCCCAGTATAGTGACGGAGATGCTGTGTTGTAAGAGGGCGCTGTCTTTTGGATGAGATGTAAAACCGAGGTCACAGCGCTCTGTGGTCATTAAAAATGACCACCAAAACCTTTGACAAAAGCTCTTGGTAATTGATGGTCTTCAAAAATGCTTCTCCTTTAGGTACATTTTAAATCAGCTGAAAAATGCTGTGAAATGGGGGGCATTTCAGGCCAGTGTAGGATTTTGGTTACAAGAACCATGAAAGTGCACAAGAAAGCCCGTACACTGAATTACACGGCTTTCTATTCAAAAGAGGACAAAAGAAATTCCCTGAGTTCGATTTTTTGCAGCACTGAGAGGGGCACTGTTGCGAGGCCAGTTAGCTCAGTTGGTTAGAGCGTGGTGCTAATAACGCCAAGGTTGTTGGGTCCGGCCGTCTGATTGGCGTTCTTTTCTTTGGGGGGCGGGAAGTGTCCGGCCGCAGGGGATCTTGGGACCTTGCCTGCATAGCGGCTTCCCAGAGTGCGTCGTTTCCGGCACAGTGTGGCCGGGTGTTTTCCGAGTTATCGCACGGATTCGGCACGCTCGCAAGCCGTGAGCCGCAGGCGATGAGCCCGGAGCTGAACGGGCCCCACTGGCTAGTTTGTAAGGCCAGGTGCATTGCCAACCACGACCGGCAGCGCAGAGGCTTTGAAGGCGGCCTGGGCTCCTGTAGCTGTGCAGCCACGCACTCTGGTTTCTCTTCATCTCGTACAAATCTTTCGCCTTTTACTAAAGATTTCCGTGGAGAGGAGCATGAATGAGTTCCATGCAATTTTTGTGCTTCCCTGCCTTCGGGTGGGGCGCAGCCTGGCTGGTCAAAGAGAGAAAACAAAAACGCTCGCAATCGGTCTTGTTATGGCGATTGTGGCAGTCTGCTCCGCGAGTCCTCGGTCTCCGGCCGTCTGATTGGCGCTCTTTTCTTTGGGGGGCGGGAAGTGTCCGGCCGCAGGGGATCTTGGGACCTCGCTTTGCATAGCGGCTTCCCAGAGTGCGTCATTTCCGGCACAGTGTGGCCGGGTGTTTTCCGAGTTATCGCACGGATTGGTCACGCTCGCAAGCCGTGAGCCGCAGGCGATGAGCCCGGAGCTGAACGGGCCCCACTGGCTAGTTTGTAAGGCCAGGTGCATTGCCAACCACGACCGGCAGCGCAGAGGCTTTGAAGGCGGCCTGGGCTCCTGCAGCTGTGCAGCCACGCACTCTGGTTTCTCTTCATCTCGTACAAATCTTTCGCCTTTTACTAAAGATTTCCGTGGAGAGGAGCATGAATGAGTTCCATGCAATTTTTGTGCTTCCCTGCCTTCGGGTGGGGCGCAGCCTGGCTGGTCAAAGAGAGAAAACAAAAACGCTCGCAATCGGTCTTGTTATGGCGATTGTGGCAGTCTGCTCCGCGAGTCCACGGTCTCCGGCCGTCTGATTGGCGCTCTTTTCTTTGGGGGGCGGGAAGTGTCCGGCCGCGGGGGATCTTGGGACCTCGCTTTGCATAGCGGCTTCCCAGAGTGCGTCATTTCCGGCACAGTGTGGCCGGGTGTTTTCCGAGTTATCGCACGGATTGGTCACGCTCGCAAGCCGTGAGCCGCAGGCGATGAGCCCGGAGCTGAACGGGCCCCACTGGCTAGTTTGTAAGGCCAGGTGCATTGCCAACCACGACCGGCAGCGCAGAGGCTTTGAAGGCGGCCTGGGCTCCTGTAGCTGTGC
The DNA here is from genome assembly GCF_040954835.1 of Lepisosteus oculatus. Classification (NCBI taxonomy): domain Eukaryota; kingdom Metazoa; phylum Chordata; class Actinopteri; order Semionotiformes; family Lepisosteidae; genus Lepisosteus; species Lepisosteus oculatus. The sequence goes on from NW_027168193.1 coordinate 426,143, forward strand.
AGCCACGCACTCTGGTTTCTCTTCATCTCGTACAAATCTTTCGCCTTTTACTAAAGATTTCCGTGGAGAGGAGCATGAATGAGTTCCATGCAATTTTTGTGCTTCCCTGCCTTCGGGTGGGGCGCAGCCTGGCTGGTCAAAGAGAGAAAACAAAAACGCCCGCAATCGGTCTTGTTATGGCGATTGTGGCAGTCTGCTCCGCGAGTCCACGGTCTCCGGCCGTCTGATTGGCGCTCTTTTCTTTGGGGGGCGGGAAGTGTCCGGCCGCAGGGGATCTTGGGACCTCGCTTTGCATAGCGGCTTCCCAGAGTGTGTCATTTCCGGCACAGTGTGGCCGGGTGTTTTCCGAGTTATCGCACGGATTCGGCACGCTCGCAAGCCGTGAGCCGCAGGCGATGAGCCCGGAGCTGAACGGGCCCCACTGGCTAGTTTGTAAGGCCAGGTGCATTGCCAACCACGACCGGCAGCGCAGAGGCTTTGAAGGCGGCCTGGGCTCCTGCAGCTGTGCAGCCACGCACTCTGGTTTCTCTTCATCTCGTACAAATCTTTGGCCTTTTACTAAAGATTTCCGTGGAGAGGAGCATGAATGCGTTCCATGCAATTTTTGTGCTTCCCTGCCTTCGGGTGGGGCGCAGCGTGGCTGGTCAAAGAGAGAAAACAAAAACGCCCGCGATCGGTCTTGTTATGGCGATTGTGGCAGTCTGCTCCGCGAGTCCACGGTCTCCGGCCGTCTGATTGGCGCTCTTTTCTTTGGGGGGCGGGAAGTGTCCGGCCGCAGGGGATCTTGGGACCTCGCTTTGCATAGCGGCTTCCCAGAGTGCGTCGTTTCCGGCACAGTGTGGCCGGGTGTTTTCCGAGTTATCGCACGGATTTGGCACGCTCGCAAGCCGTGAGCCGCAGGCGATGAGCCCGGAGCTGAACGGGCCCCACTGGCTCGTTTGTAAGGCCAGGTGTATTGCCAACCACGACCGGCAGGGCAGAGGCTTTGAAGGTGGCCTGGGCTCCTGAAGCTGTGCAGCCACGCATTCTGGTTTCTCTTCATCTCGTACAAATCTTTCGCCTTTTACTAAAGATTTCCGTGGAGAGGAGCATGAATGAGTTCCATGCAATTTTTGTGCTTCCCTGCCTTCGGGTGGGGCGCAGCCTGGCTGGTCAAAGAGAGAAAACAAAAACGCTCGCAATCGGTCTTGTTATGGCGATTGTGGCAGTCTGCTCCGCGAGTCCTCGGTCTCCGGCCGTCTGATTGGCACTCTTTTCTTTGGGGGTTGGGAAGTGTCCGGCCGCAGGGGATCTTGGGACCTCGCTTTGCATAGCGGCTTCCCAGAGTGCGTCGTTTCCGGCACAGTGTGGCCGGGTGTTTTCCGAGTTATCGCACGGATTGGTCACGCTCGCAAGCCGTGAGCCGCAGGCGATGAGCCCGGAGCTGAACGGGCCCCACTGGCTAGTTTGTAAGGCCAGGTGCATTGCCAACCACGACCGGCAGCGCAGAGGCTTTGAAGGCGGCCTGGGCTCCTGCAGCTGGGCAGCCACGCACTCTGGTTTCTTTTCATCTCGTACAAATCTTTCGCCTTTTATTAAAGATTTCCGTGGAGAGGAGCATGAATGCGTTCCATGCAATTTTTGTGCTTCCCTGCCTTCGGGTGGGGCGCAGCCTGGCTGGTCAAAGAGAGAAAACAAAAACGCCCGCAATCGGTCTTGTTATGGCGATTGTGGCAGTCTGCTCCGCGAGTCCACGGTCTCCGGCCGTCTGATTGGCGCTCTTTTCTTTGGGGGGCGGGAAGTGTCCGGCCGCAGGGGATCTTGGGACCTCGCTTTGCATAGCGGCTTCCCAGAGTGCGTCATTTCCGGCACAGTGTGGCCGGGTGTTTTCCGAGTTATCGCACGGATTCGGCACGCTCGCAAGCCGTGAGCCGCAGGCGATGAGCCCGGAGCTGAACGGGCCCCACTGGCTAGTTTGTAAGGCCAGGTGCATTGCCAACCACGACCGGCAGCGCAGAGGCTTTGAAGGCGGCCTGGGCTCCTGTAGCTGTGCAGCCACGCACTCTGGTTTCTCTTCATCTCGTACAAATCTTTCGCCTTTTACTAAAGATTTCCGTGGAGAGGAGCATGAATGAGTTCCATGCAATTTTTGTGCTTCCCTGCCTTCGGGTGGGGCGCAGCCTGGCTGGTCAAAGAGAGAAAACAAAAACGCCCGCAATCGGTCTTGTTATGGCGATTGTGGCAGTCTGCTCCGCGAGTCCACGGTCTCCGGCCGTCTGATTGGCGCTCTTTTCTTTGGGGGGCGGGAAGTGTCCGGCCGCAGGGGATCTTGGGACCTCGCTTTGCATAGCGGCTTCCCAGAGTGCGTCATTTCCGGCACAGTGTGGCCGGGTGTTTTCCGAGTTATCACACGGATTCGGCACGCTCGCAAGCCGTGAGCCGCAGGCGATGAGCCCGGAGCTGAACGGGCCCCACTGGCTAGTTTGTAAGGCCAGGTGCATTGCCAACCACGACCGGCAGCGCAGAGGCTTTGAAGGCGGCCTGGGCTCCTGCAGCTGTGCAGCCACGCACTCTGGTTTTTCTTCATCTCGTACAAATCTTTTGCCTTTTACTAAAGATTTCCGTGGAGAGGAGCATGAATGCGTTCCATGCAATTTTTGTGCTTCCCTGCCTTCGGGTGGGGCGCAGCCTGGCTGGTCAAAGAGAGAAAACAAAAACGCCCGCAATCGGTCTTGTTATGGCGATTGTGGCAGTCTGCTCCGCGAGTCCACGGTCTCCGGCCGTCTGATTGGCGCTCTTTTCTTTGGGGGGCGGGAAGTGTCCGGCCGCAGGGGATCTTGGGACCTCGCTTTGCATAGCGGCTTCCCAGAGTGCGTCGTTTCCGGCACAGTGTGGCCGGGTGTTTTCCGAGTTATCGCACGGATTGGTCACGCTCGCAAGCCGTGAGCCGCAGGCGATGAGCCCGGAGCTGAACGGGCCCCACTGGCTAGTTTGTAAGGCCAGGTGCATTGCCAACCACGACCGGCAGCGTAGAGGCTTTGAAGGCGGCCTGGGCTCCTGCAGCTGTGCAGTCACGCACTCTGGTTTCTCTTCATCTCGTACAAATCTTTCGCCTTTTACTAAAGATTTCTGTGGAGAAGAGCATGAATGAGTTCCATGCAATTTTTGTGCTTCCCTGCTTTCAGGTGGCGGGCAGCTGGGCTGGTCAAAGAGAGAAAACAAGCAAGTTCACAATCGCTCTTGTAATGGTGATTGTGGCCGTCTGCTCCGCGAGTCCTCGGTCTCCGGCCGTCTGATTGGCGCTCTTTTCTTTGGGGGGCGGGAAGTGTCCGGCCGCAGGGGATCCTGGGACCTCGCTTTGCATAGCGGCTTCCCAGAGTGCGTCGTTTCCGGCACAGTGTGGCCGGGTGTTTTCCGAGTTATCGCACGGATTGGGCACGCTCGCAAGCCGTGAGCCGCAGGCGATGAGCCCCGAGCTGAACGGGCCCCACTGGCTCGTTTGTAAGATCTGCGGCAGATCGTGTAAAGACGTTCAACTTTGTAACTACTGCACGCACAGGAAGCAGAATAAATTCCTCTTTCAAACTGTCAAAGGTTTGCTTTGCGAACGCTGCAGGACATCGCACAATCTGTTTTGAACGGGGACAAACGATTTCTTATGAGGCGCAGTAAGTACAGACGTTTAAAAAGCTCCACTGATGCCGACGATGCAGCATGAAGAAGCGCAACCTAACGTTTGACAGACAAAAGCCTGGCGCCGCTACGAGCAATATGAAATCAAACTGACAGCACACAGCGTTTCGCGCTGACTCAAAAGTGATCTCGACAGACGCTGTTCTCTGCATAACGCTGAAAGAGCTAAAGAGTGTTTCTGTTGAGACGTAACAAGCTTGTTTCTTTCTACCATGATGTTACCATGACAAAATCTGTCTTTAAACACCTTGCTCAGTCTCTGACGAGACTGTCAAGAATTGCTTTCGCTAATTGTATTGCAAACCGGCGGAAGCGGGGTATTGGGAAAAGTTTTCAACTAGCAATAATCGCGCATCGGCTAAACCTCAAAGGCTAAGATACTGCCACTGCGCAAAGCTGACGGTTGCCAGGCAACCGCGTGGATCCTATGGAAATCGTTATCAATCGTCTCATGGCATGTCGTTGCTGTAACGCTTCATATTTGCGGCCGGACACTTCCCGCCCCCCAAAGAAAAGAGCGCCAATCAGACAGGCGGAGACCGAGGACTGGCAGAGCAGACAGCCACAGTCGCCGTAATAAGAGCGATTGTGAGCGGTTTTGTTTTCTCTCTTTGATCAGCCCAGCTGCGCCCCACCCGAAGGCAGGAAAGCACAAAAATTGTATGGAACTCATTCATGCTCCTCTCCATGGAAATCTTTAGTAAAAGGCAAAAGATTTGTACGAGATGAAGAGAAACCAGAGTGCGTGGCTGGACAGCTGCAGGAGCCCAGGCTGCCTTCAAGGCCTCTGCCCTGCCGGTCGTGGTTGGCAATGCACCTGGCCTTACAAACGAGCCAGTGGGGCCCGTTCAGCTCCGGGCTCATCGCCTGCGGCTCTCGGCTTACCTGGCAGGGGAGATACCTTGATCAGCCTGTAGTTGGAGTAGTTGGATTGTTTTCTTGTTTTGTGGAAGCAGTGTTTGTTTTGCAGTTTGAGATGGCAACCTTTGGATCCCGCAAGAATGCTGTACATTTTGAGCTTTTGGATGACCTCTTCATGGATCGTATGCAGTTCAGCAGAAAAGTGTTACAGAAGGAACTTGGCTTTGAACCTCGGCACTTGGATTTCATCTTTGCTCTCCCAGGTCAGAAAGCATTTGAGGTTGTATTTGCTACCTATCCTCTGTTTGAACAATGCGTGGATGTCTTTGAGGCAAAAAGAGGGAAAGTTCCTGCACTTGAGAAGATCAACTTGCAGCCTCTGACACAGAGAGAGAGGAAAACGGTGCATGTTGTTATGTTCTCGGAACTGGCAAAGACGGAGGACATTCACATCTGGCTTAACCAGTACTGCACCGTCCACCATGGAACTGAGGTTAGAGATGTTGACGGTATAAAAACAGGAGCAAATTCGAGGTTCGCTTACTACCGGACAATGTAAATGGAGGCTTAAGGCACCTGCCCTCTACAATCCAGCTGGGCGCCTGCAATGGCTATGTTTTTTATGTGGGACAACCAAAGGTGTGTCGGCGCTGTGGTGCTGTGGGACACCTGGCATCGTCCTGCACTGTGAAATGCTGCAAGACCTGTGGCAAACAGGGACATTTAGCCTCTGACTGTTCAATGCTGCCAAAGTGCAATTTATGTGGCTCGGAAGGACACGTTTTTAAGAACTGCCCTCACGCCTACGCCAATAAACTCAAAATGAGAAAGGATGAGGCAGTGCTTGTTTCAGCCAAACCGGCCCGAAAAGCCAAAGCAAACAACAAGTCAAACAAAGAACCCTTGTTGGACAAAGAGTCTCAGCCTCCAGCCAGGATCAGTCCTGCTGTGGCTCCGGGGCCGGTGGAAGAGAAATCCACTACGCTCCCACAACCGCAGACTGCACCAGACAAGCACGAGGGTTTGAAAACCCCCGAGAACAGCGAGGACCCCTCCCCCACTCCTGCTCCTCAGAACGAGGGCCAGTGTGGGGCCCCCCGGTGGAGCGGGTCCAGCGACGATACCCAGGATTCAGCGGAGCTGCTTTTCTCAGACTCTGCAAGTGCTACAGATGCCCTCCTCTCCTCCATCCAGTCCGTCACGGAGGATCTGCAACAGCTGGTGGGTGAGGGGGAAGAGGAGACTGGTGCATCGGCTGCACCCCTTTCCCCTCAGTGCTCCCAGGAGCTGGACTTGAGGAAAAGGAAAAATGACTCTGTTTTCTCCCCGAGCGAGGAGGAAGGAGAGCATGGCGATGGGGACAGCTGGAACCCCTCCACCCCTCTTTCTACCCCCTTCCTTGAAATGGACTCCGTGAACGCTTTTACTGCTGCCACCCTGATGAAGGCTCATTCAGAGGATGGCTGGCAGGAAATTGGTAAGAAGAAAAAGAAAGAGAAGGTAACAGGTGAGACCGAAGAGAAATGTGTTTTGTAAAGACTGGTTCCACTTTCTTATGTAAAATGGCTCTAAACATAATTTCTCTTAACACCAGAGGTATCAATGACAGAGTTAAATGCCAGTGTGTCTTTGATTACCTCCAGCAGAGAGAGGGAGATGTGTTGATGTTGCAGGAGTGTGCTTTAGCCTATCAAGAGAGGTATAAAAGCTTTAAAGATAGGTGGGATAAAGGGCCTTCTGTTTGGTCAGGGGACAATAACAACAGAGCCTCTGGCGTGGCCATTCTTTTCAAAGGATGGGCTTTCAAATTGAAAAGTATTCAGAGGGTCATAGATGGCAGGTTGCTGTGTGTGGATGTGGAATGGGGGACCGTTAACCTGCGGCTAATCAATGTGTATTGTCCTACTGACGTGGGAGGAAGGGTGGAGCTACTCAAGGCACTCTCTCCCCTATTGTTAAGTAGCACAGACGTGATAGTGGGAGGGGATTTTAATTGTATCTTAGAGCACACAGACAGGCAGTCTAGCTCTCCGATAAAATTGGATTCCAGCTCACTGGCCCTGCAAAACTTAGTTCAAGACTTTAAACTCTCAGACACATATAGATGTATATATCCCACAACAGCAGGATATACATGGTCAGGGAGGAATAGCAGCTCCAGAATTGACTATTGCTTTGTCTCAGAGAGAGTGAAAGTTGTTGGGGTCACTCTTCAGCCTGTCTTCTTCTCAGATCATCAGGCTTTAGGGTGTAGAGTGGAACTCCAGGGCGGGACTGTCTTTGGCCCAGGCCTCTGGAAACTCAACACAAAGCTGCTAGAGAACGAGGGGGTAGTATCCCGCTACAAGGAGAAACTATCACAGTGGCTGTCCTTGCAGTGTCTGTACGGGTCAGTAGGAGAGTGGTGGGAGGAGGTGAAGATGAGGACAAAGGCATTTTTCATGGCTGAGGGAAGGAAGGCTGCTGCCAGACGGAGAGGAGTGCTAGCCAGGAAACAGAGGCAGCTGCAGCGTCTCTACACGATGCTGCACAGTGGCTTCGATGTGCTCGAGGATATCACCCTTTTAAAAAAGGACATCCGGAGCATAGCCGAAGAAAGTAGTCGAGGAGTGCTGTTAAGAGGCAGAGTGCAGTTCTTGGAAGAAAATGAGAAGTGTACTCGCTTCTTTTTCAGGAAAGTGGTAGGCTCCAAGTCTGTCATGGAAAGTGTAGTTGATGAGGAGGGACGAGAGAGAACAGAGCCGAGTGCTATCCTCTCCTGCACCGAGGCCTTCTACTCAAGACTGTACAGCTCTACAGAGCTAAAGGATGAAGAAATTCATTTTTTTACCTCAAAGCTAGAAAACGTTTTGAGTGAAGAAGATAGGGAAGTACTTGAGAGGGATTTGACAGTAGAAGAGCTGAGACAGGCGATGGAGAGCTTACAGAAGGGGAAAACTCCAGGTGCTGACGGGCTCCCTAAAGAATTTTATTGCACCTTTTGGGATCTGCTTCAGGATCCGCTACTGCTCCTATTCGAGGAAAGCTATAAGACAGAATTGCTGCCTGACTCCTTAAGGGAAGGCACTATCTCTCTCTTGTTTAAGAAAGGAGCAAAAAATGACATAAAGAACTGGAGACCCTCAGCCTGTTAGGCTTGGACACTAAGATCCTGTCCAAAGCCCTTTTCCTGCACCTACAAAATGTAGTGGCCTCACTGGTAGGGAAAGAACAGACTTGTGGGATAGCAGGACGCCTGATGAGCGACAACCTGGCCTTGTTGAGGGATGTCTGTCTGTACTCTGAGGATCGCTCCCTCCCTCTTTGCATTTTAGGTGTAGACCTAGAAAAGGCCTTTGACCGCCTAAACCGGCAGTACTTAACATGGGGACTTGAGCACATGAAGTTTGGCCCCATCATGAGAAAGTGGATTAACCTGCTGTACACAGGTAGCAACAGCAGAGTCATGGTTAATGGCAATAGATCACGCCCCTTTGAAGTCTGTTCAGGGGTGAGGCAGGGCTGCCCATTATCCCCCTTGTTATGCGTTTTGGCTATGGAGCCCTTAGCCTGTGCCTTGCGCCAGGATCAGGCCATTAATGGGATACCAGTGCCTGGAAGTGGGGGAGGAGAGGTAAAGACATCTCTATACATGGATGACGTCACCCTGCTCCTCTCTGACAATGCCTCAATTAGCAGAGCTCTGCAGTGCTGTGATCGTTTCTCTTTGGCTTCCTCCGCAAAAATTAACAAATCTAAGAGTGAGATTTTTTATCAGAACTGGAGGGAGCCAAAAGAAGGACATGATCTCAGGCTGCAAGAGAAGAGAATTAAGGTCCTGGGGGTGTATTTTGGAGAAGAGATGGGAACAGTTAATTGGCAGAACAAATTGCCAATCTTAAACAAAAAACTGATGCAATGGAAGAACCGAGACCTCACCATGACAGGGAAGGTGCTGGTCATCAAAGCCGAGCTCTTGCCTGTCTTGAATTTTCTGGCTTCTACCTTCCCAATCCCACACCGTGTTGCGGCGGTGATGAGGAGATTGATGTTTCAATTTCTATGGGGTGGGAAGCAGGAAAGACTCAGAAGGGAAATAATGTACAAGCCGCTACCCTCAGGGGGGAAGTCTGTCCCAGATATTGCTACGAAGCTGCTGTGCATTTTCCTGGCCTCTGTGCTGAGAGGCTTTGCAACAGCACCTGCAGCGCGTACCTGGACTTATTTTTCCAGGCTCTGGGTAGGTAGGGAGGTGTTCAGAGTGTGGGGTGTCAGACCCAAGCTGGACGTCCAACTCTCTGACACATGCCCTGCAATTTATGGGACAGTTAAAAGTTTTCTAAGATCTCACCCAATTGGCCATATTCCCCTCCGAGATGTCAGGGTCCAAAAACTGGAAGATTTCGTTGCACCCCAGAACAATAGGCAGACCCATGTGGGCATTTTAACATCAGCCCAAACAAGGAAGGTGTGGAAACACACATCCTCTAAGTTTCTGTGCAACATTCACAGAGATTTAGCCTGGAGTGTCGTCCACCAGTGTTTACCGGTACGAACTTTCTTGTACCGTAGGGGCCTCACCCCCAGCCCTCGCTGCGTTAGGGTGGGCTGCGGCGAGGAGGAGACTGTATCCCATCTCCTGTGGTCCTGCTTTTTTGCAAAGGCCTTCTGGGCACAGTTTGAAGATTGGTTGCAGGCTCTCTCGTCCCAATTTACCCTGACTGCTGCTTTCGTCATATACGGCATCTCTCCTGTCAAATTTCCTCCTGACGTGTTTGACAGGATCTGGGCCGTGGTGAACAGTGGGAAAGATGCCCTGTGGAGAGTGAGGAACATGGGGCTGTTCAAAGGCATCAAGATTCCAGTCAAGGCTGCAGGTAGCCTGGCCTTGTTCATCACCTGAGAGAAATCTATTACCTCAGAGATCTGTGGAGAGAAGGGAGGGAGGAAGCAGAAAATCTGTGGGAAATAGAGAGCATAGGTCAATATCTCAAGAAACTGTGAAAAACATTATCAAGTTTAAGTAAAGAATGTGATTTGCACAAGAAAAAAAGAAAATTGTTGCTATGTAACTGTTACCGTGTCAAAATGTAATGAGATGTGATCATATATACTTTTTTAAGTATGTATATTAATGTAAAGCTTTCTGATTTGTGATGTCCTGTATTTTTTTGTGAAAAGAAAATAAAGTTCTTAAAAATCGAAATCGGTTCACCCAGGGCGAGGCTCGGCCATTGCACTCCGGCTGTGCTGACCCCTGCGAATTCCCCAAATGTGGGAATCTCGACTGCATAATTTCTGGTAGTGGGGGACTGCGTTCGCGCTCTCCCCTGATGTGCTTGGTCCAAAATCAGATACGGGAGGGTTAGGACACCACGAGCTGCGTGGCTGCGGAAGGATCCCGGTTCGAAAGGAGTCGACGCCGCTGCTGGTTCTCGGTGGCTTTTAGTTAGGGGTCCGGAGAAGCATCTCAAGCTAGTTCCACTACTCCTTCCGGACGTTCATTCCCTTTTCAAAGTCAGTCGTTTTGCTGTAGTCTGCGTTCTTTAGGCTGATTATCGAGGTTAGCCTTTATTTGGTCATGGGGGGCCTCGGTACTGTATGCTGAGTCTAAAGACAGTTTCACCCGTTTTCTGATTGCTCGGTTCTGTAGGTTCTGTACCAGACATGTCAAACAGTGAATTGCTGTACCTCTATTGTATCCGTGCTCAATGAATGAAATCAGTAACAAATGAATATATGTCTAGTTATACGAAAAACAAGTGGTTTATCGACTTGTCTTCATTTGCAGATTTAGAGGCAGCTTCGATATTCGTTTTACAAACGGGTTTTTTTTTTTAATACTGGTCACACACATGCCACAGCAACAAAACATCTCTAGAGATGAGGCTATAGATCACCTTTCCATCCTGCAGGTTTTCCTCCCAAAGCCTACGGAACCAACGGCGACCCCTGCTGGCTGGGAGAGCAAAAGCTTACAGCACCTGGTATTCCCAGGCGGTCTCTCATCCAAGTACTAACCAGGCCCGACCCTGCTTAGCTTCCAAGATCAGACAAGATCAGGCGTGTTCAGGGTGGTGTGGCCGTAACCGAAAACCCAGGCGCCTGACTCGCTACTTGAAGCTGTGTGTGGCGGGGGCTCCGTGCCCCCCGAGCGGGACTGAAGGATCGTTCGTGTGCAACTCTTTGGAAAGGAGCTGCTTTCCAAATCGCATTGCGTGCCTGGATGTTGGCGAATGCGCTCCCTTGTGTTGGCTCGTCCCGCACTGGAGGAGGACAAACAATCTGCACGGAGGAGCACCAGGCAAGTCTTCGCCAGACAAAAACCTCCAGTGCACAGCACTCTGGAAACATTTCAGGGCTGTCGCGTGTTTATTTCAGCACGTAAAGCGCACCGGTCCAACACGTCGGCCGGGCGCGCGGCGCCTCCGCCCTCTTGTGGCCTTGCGGCGTCAGAGCAAGAGGCTCCTTCTCGCTGCCCTTCCGCTGTGTTGCAGGGCCCCGAGAGGGAACCCGGAGCGCGCACTTTGTGGGGGGCGGGGGACCGCGTTCGCGCTCTGCCCCTGGTCTCTTGCGCGAGTACTAAATCTCACGGACAGGGGGGCCTCGTCATTGATTGTTACAGGTGAGACGGGGATTAGGAGGAGACCCTGACTGATGGGTAAAGGGGAGCACTAACACCAGTGGGACACCCCCGGCGTCTCTTTTTGAGAGACGCCCTGGGGTTTCCTAATGGCCAAGGAGGGTCAGGACCTCGGTTTGACGCCTCCCCCGAAGGACGGCGCCTGTTTGTGCAGCAGAGTGTCGCCATCAGGAGGCTGGGGCGTAAGAGAGCCACACAGCCCGCAGGGTGAGCGCTCCCTACTGGTCCCAGTCACACCTCTTGCAGGAGCAGCAGCAACCGGAGCTTTTCCAGGGGGGAATCTCCCATCCGGGTGCCGGCCAGGCTCACACCTGCTGGGCTGCCCCGGGGGTGAGCCCAGTCGAGAGTCGCAGGGCCAGATCTAGTCACCGGGGAGAAACGATACAATTGAAGGATTGCTCGGCTCTCGGCACTTGAAAAGACCGACAAATGTCTCGTTCCCGCTGGAGCTGAATGTACCCGCATGTGTGGTGTCGTCTTCTTCCCCCGCCCCGCTGTGTTTGCTGTATTGTCTCTGAAGCCGGCCCCCCCGAGACGAGACGGGCTGTTCCTGTGCCCCAATTAACACTTTACAGGTGCCATTCCCCGGCATTGTGGCCATTGTCGGTGCTCACATGCGATAAGATAAGGCGGAGGAGAGCGGGGCATGCCCAGCGGCAGACATTCAAGGAGGGGGCAGTGCGAGGTGAGGTGAGGTGCGACACGCCGGAGCCCCGACGCAGCTAATGCGGAGCACTTGTTGGACTGGCATCGAAAGGACGTGAGCGCACGGAGCGAGCCTTCCCTGCGGCGGAGCGCGGGAACTTTCTCCCCCCCTCCCGCTGCAGGAGTTGTGTGCGCTGCAGCGGTGCCGAGAGAAAAGCACAGAAGGCAGCAGGCTCTGGAGAGCAGGTAAGAGACGGAGCCTTGTGGGCAGGCGAGCAGGCCCGTTTTTTGGAAATTGCTGAAAAGGTTTGTTCGGTGTGTGGCAGGCGCACGTCGCGAGCTTGCGTGGTGATCTGCCGGTCTGGAGTTATGCAAATGAGGCGAATTGCATCCCGGGACATGCTGCGAATGCGCAACGGCGACTGCAGATGTGTAGGAAACGGCGCGCTCGTTTTCTCGTTTTGCCCACACTTTTGAGTGTTAGTGTGGCGTGTGAGTGTGTGAAAGAGTGGGCCCAGCAGGAGGCGGTGGCGTGCGGGGCGAGGAGGTGGCCTAGGCTGCGCGATTTGTGCTGTGGGTGCGGGCCGCTTGCAGGGGCCTGTTTAACTCATACTTACCTGGCAGGGGAGATACCTTGATCAAGAAGGAGGTTCACCCAGAGCGAGGCTCGGCCATTGCACTCCGGCTGTGATGACCCCTGCGAATTCCCCAAATGTGGGAATCTCGACTGCATAATTTCTGGTAGTGGGGGACTGCGTTCGCGCTCTCCCCTGATGTGCTTGGTCCAAAATCAGATACGGGAGGGTTAGGACACCACGAGCTGCGTGGCTGCGGAAGGATCCCGGTTCGACAGGAGTGGACGCCGCTGCTGGTTCTCGCTGGCTTTTAGTTAGGGGTCCGGAGAAGCATCTCAAGCTAGTTCCACTACTCCTTCCGGACGTTCATTCCCTTTTCAAAGTCAGTCGTTTTGCTGTAGTCTGCGTTCTTTAGGCTGATTATCGAGGTTAGCCTTTATTTGGTCATGGGGGGCCTCGGTACTGTATGCTGAGTCTAAAGACAGTTTCACCCATTTTCTGATTGCTCGGTTCTGTACCAGTGCAGACATGTCAAACAGTGAATGGCTGTACCTCTATTGTATCCGTGCTCAATGAATGAAATCGGTAACAAATGAATATATGTCTAGTTATACGAAAAACGAGTGGTTTATCGACTCATCTTCATTTGCAGATTTAGAGGCAGCTTCGATATTCGTTTTACAGACGGGTTTTTTTTTTTGAATATGGGTCACACACATGCCACAGCAACAAAACATCTCTAGAGATGAGGCTATAGATCACCTTTCCATCCTGCAGGTTTTCCTCCCAAAGCCTACGGCACCAACGGCGACCCCTGCTGGCCGGGAGAGCAAAAGCTTACAGCACCTGGTATTCCCAGGCAGTCTCCCATCCAAGTACTAATCGCGCTCTGCCCCCGGTCTCTTGCGCGAGTACTAAATCTCACGGACAGGGGGGCCTCGTCATTGATTGTTACAGGTGAGACGGGGATTAGGAGGAGACCCCGACTGATGGGTAAAGGGGAGCACTAACACCAGAGGGACACCCCCAGCGTCTCTTTTTGAGAGACGCCCTGGGGTTTCCTAATGGCCAAAGAGGGTCGGGACCTCGGTTTGACGCCTCCCCTGAAGGACGGCGCCTGTTTGTGCAGCAGAGTGTCGCCATCAGGAGGCTGGGGCGTAAGAGGGCCACACAGCCCGCAGGGTGAGCGCTCCCTACTGGTCCCAGTCACACCTCTTGCAGGAGCAGCAGCAACCGGAGCTTTTCCGGGGTGGAATCTCCCATCCGGGTGCCGACCAGGCTCACACCTGCTGGGCTGCCCTGGGGGTGAAGGATCGTTCGTGTGCAACTCTTTGGAAAGGAGCTGCTTTCCAAATCGCATTGCATGCCTGGATGTTGGCGAATGCGCTCCCTTGTGTTGGCTCGTCCCGCACTGGAGGAGGACAAACAATCTGCACGGAGGAGCACCAGGCAAGTCTTCACCAGACAAAAACCTCCAGTGCACAGCACTCTGGAAACATTTCGGGGCTTTCGCGTGTTTATTTCAGCACGTAAAGCGCACCGGTCCAACACGTCGGCCGGGCGCGCGGCGCCTCCGCCCTCTTGTGGCCTTGCGGCGTCAGAGCAAGAGGCTCCTTCTCGCTGCCCTTCCGCTGTGTTGCAGGGCCCCGAGAGGGAACCCGGAGCGCGCACTTTGTGGGGGGCGGGTGACCGCGTTCGCGCTCTGCCCCCGGTCTCTTGCGCGAGTACTAAATCTCACGGACAGGGGGGCCTCGTCATTGATTGTTACAGGTGAGACGGGGATTAGGAGGAGACCCCGACTGATGGGTAAAGGGGAGCACTAACACCAGAGGGACACCCCCGGCGTCTCTTTTTGAGAGACGCCCTGGGGTTTCCTAATGGCCAAGGAGGGTCAGGACCTCGGTTTGACGCCTCCCCCGAAGGACGGCGCCTGTTTGTGCAGCAGAGTGTCGCCATCAGGAGGCTGGGGCGTAAGAGAGCCACACAGCCCGCAGGGTGAGCGCTCCCTACTGGTCCCAGTCACACCTCTTGCAGGAGCAGCAGCAACCGGAGCTTTTCCGGGGTGGAATCTCCCATCCGGGTGCCGGCGAGGCTCACACCTGCTGGGCTGCCCCGGGGGTGAGCCCAGTCGAGAGTCGCAGGGCCAGATCTAGTCACCGGGGAGAAACGATACAAGTGAAGGATTGCTCGGCTCTCGGCACTTGAAAAGACCGACAAATGTCTCGTTCCCGCCGGAGCTGAATGTACCCGCATGTGTGGTGTCGTCTTCTTCCCCCGCCCCGCTGTGTTTGCTGTATTGTCTCTGAAGCCGGCCCCCCCGAGACGAGATGGGCTGTTCCTGTGCCCCAATTAACACTTTACAGGTGCCATTCCCCGGCATTGTGGCCATTGTCGGTGCTCACACGCGATAAGATAAGGCGGAGGAGAGCGGGGCATGCCCAGCGGCAGACTTTCAAGGAGGGGGCAGTGCGAGGTGAGGTGAGGTGCGACACGCCGGAGCCCCGACGCAGCTAATGCGGAGCACTTGTTGGACTGGCATCGAAAGGACGTGAGCGCACGGAGCGAGCCTTCCCTGCGGCGGAGCGCGGGAACTTTCTCCCCCCCTCCCGCTGCAGGAGTTGTGTGCACTGCAGCGGTGCCGAGAGAAAAGCACAGAAGGCAGCAGGCTCTGGAGAGCAGGTAAGAGACGGAGCCTTGTGGGCAGGCGAGCAGGCCTGTTTTTTGGAAATTGCTGAAAAGGTTTGTTCGGTGTGTGGCAGGCGCACGTCGCGAGCTTGCGTGGCGATCTGCCGGTCTGGAGTTATGCAAATGAGGCCGAATTGCATCCCGGGACATGCTGCGAATGCGCAACGGCGACTGCAGATGTGTAGGAAACGGCGCGCTCGTTTTCTCGTTTTGCCCACACTTTTGAGTGTTAGTGTGGCGTGTGAGTGTGTGAAAGAGTGGGCCCAGCAGGAGGCGGTGGCGTGCGGGGCGAGGAGGTGGCCTAGGCTGCGCGATTTGTGCTGTGGGTGCGGGCCGCTTGCAGGGGCCTGTTTAACTTATACTTACCTGGCAGGGGAGATACCTTGATCAGCCTGTAGGTGGAGTAGTTGGATTGTTTTTCTTTTGTTGGAAGCAGTGTTCGATTTGCGGTTTTTGAAATGGCAACCTTTGGATCCCGTAAGAATGCTGTACGTTTTGAGCTCTTGGATGACCTCTTCATGGATCGTATGCAGTTCAGCAGAAAAGTGTTACAGAAGGAACTTGGCTTTGAACCTCGGCACTTGGATTTCATCTTCGCTCTCCCAGGTCAGAAAGCATTTGAGGTTGTATTTGCTACCTATCCTCTGTTTGAACAATGCGTGGATGTGTTTGAGGCAAAAAGAGGCAAAGTTCCTGCACTTGAGAAGATCAACTTGCAGCCTCTGACACAGAGAGAGAGGAAAACGGTGCATGTTGTTATGTTCTCGGAACTGGCAAAGACGGAGGACATTCACACCTGGCTTAACCAGTACTGCACCGTCCACCATGGAACTGAGGTTAGAGATGTTGATGGTATAAAAACAGGAGCAAGGAAATTCGAGGTTCGCTTGCTACCGGACAGCGTAAATGGAGGCTTAAGGCACCTGCCCTCTACAATCCGGCTGGGCGCCTGCAATGGCTATGTGTTTTATGTGGGACAACCAAAGGTGTGTCGGCGCTGTGGTGCTGTGGGACACCTGGCATCGTCCTGCACTGTGAAATGCTGCAAGACCTGTGGCAAACAGGGACATTTAGCCTCTGACTGTTCAATGCTGCCAAAGTGCAATTTATGTGGCTCGGAAGGACACGTTTTTAAGAACTGCCCTCACGCCTACGCCAATAAACTCAAAATGAGAAAGGATGAGGCAGTGCTTGTTTCAGCCAAACCGGCCCGAAAATCCAAAGCAAACAACAAGTCAAACAAAGAACCCTTGTTGGACAAAGAGTCTCAGCCTCCAGCCAGGATCAGTCCTGCTGTGGCTCCGGGGCTGGTGGAAGAGAAATCCACTACGCCCCCACAACCGCAGACTGCACCAGACAAGCACGAGGGTTTGAAAACCCCCGAGAACAGCGAGGACCCCTCCCCCACTCCTGCTCCTCAGAACGAGGGCCAGTGTGGGGCCCCCCGGTGGAGCGGGTCCAGCGAGGATACCCAGGATTCAGCGGAGCTGCTTTTCTCAGACTCTGCAAGTGCTACAGATGCCCTCCTCTCCTCCATCCAGTCCATCACGGAGGATCTGCAGCAGCTGGTGGGTGAGGGGGAAGAGGAGACTGGTGCATCGGCTGCACCCCTTTCCCCTCAGTGCTCCCAGGAGCTGGACTTGAGGAAAAGAAAAAATGACTCTGTTTTCTCCCCGAGCGAGGAGGAAGGAGAGCATGGCGATGGGGACAGCTGGAACCTCTCCACCCCTCCCTCTACCCCCTTCCTTGAAATGGACTCTGTGAACGCTTTTACTGCTGCCACCCTGATGAAGGCTCATTCAGAGGATGGCTGGCAGGAAATTGGTAAGAAGAAAAAGAAAAAGAAAAAGGTAACAGGTGAGACCGAAGAGAAATGTGTTTTGTAAAGACTGGTTCCACTTTCTTATGTAATATGGCTCTTAACATAATTTCTCTTAACACAAGAGGTATCAATGACAGAGTTAAATGCCAGTCTGTCTTTGATTACCTCCAGCAGAGAGAGGGAGATGTGTTGATGTTGCAGGAGTGTGCTTTAGCCTATCAAGAGAGGTATAAAAGTTTTGAAGATAGGTGGGATAAAGGGCCTTCTGTTTGGTCAGGGGACAATAACAACAGAGCCTCTGGCGTGGCCATTCTTTTCAAAGGATGGGCATTCAAATTGAAAAGTATTCAGAGGGTCATAGATGGCAGGTTGCTGTGTGTGGATGTGGAATGGGGGACCGTTAACCTGCGGCTAATCAATGTCTATTGCCCTACTGACGTAGGAGGAAGGGTGGAGCTACTCAAGGCACTCTCCCCCCTATTGTTATGCAGCACAGACGTGATAGTGGGAGGGGATTTTAATTGTATCTTAGAGCACACAGACAGGCAGTCTAGCTCGCCGATAAAATTGGATTCCAGCTCACTGGCCCTGCAAAACTTAGTTCAAGACTTTAAACTCTCAGACACATATAGATGTATATATCCCACAACAGCAGGATATACATGGTCAGGGAGGAATAGCAGCTCCAGAATTGACTATTGCTTTGTCTCAGAGAGAGTGAAAGTTGTTGGGGTCACTCTTCAGCCTGTCTTCTTCTCAGATCATCAGGCTTTAGGGTGTAGAGTGGAACTCCAGGGCGGGACTGTCTTTGGCCCAGGCCTCTGGAAACTCAACACAAAGCTGCTAGAGAACGAGGGGGTAGTATCCCGCTACAAGGAGAAACTATCACAGTGGCTGTCCTTGCAGTGTCTGTACGGGTCAGTAGGAGAGTGGTGGGAGGAGGTGAAGGTGAGGACAAAGGCCTTTTTCATGGCTGAGGGAAGGAAGGCTGCTGCCAGACGGAGAGGAGTGCTAGCCAGGAAACAGAGGCAGCTGCAGCGTCTCTACACGATGCTGCACAGTGGCTTCGATGTGCTCGAGGATATCGCCCTTTTAAAAAAGGACATCCGGAGCATAGCCGAAGAAAGTAGTCGAGGAGTGCTGTTAAGAAGCAGAGTGCAGTTCTTGGAAGAAAATGAGAAGTGTACTCGCTTCTTTTTCAGGAAAGTGGTAGGCTCCAAGACTGTCATGGAAAGTGTAGTTGATGAGGAGGGACGAGAGAGAACAGAGCCGAGTGCTATCCTCTCCTGCACCGAGGCCTTCTACTCAAGACTGTACAGCTCTACAGAGGTAAAGGATGAAGATATTCATTTTTTTACCTCAAAGCTAGAAAACATTTTGAGTGAAGAAGATAGGGAAGTACTTGAGAGGGATTTGACAGTAGAAGAGCTGAGACAGGCTATGGAGAGCTTACAGAAGGGGAAAACTCCGGGTGCTGACGGGCTCCCTAAAGAATTTTATTGCACCTTTTGGGATCTGCTTCAGGATCCGCTACTGCTCCTATTCGAGGAAAGCTACAAGACAGAATTGCTGCCTGACTCCTTAAGAGAAGGCACTATCTCTCTCTTGTTTAAGAAAGGAGCAAAAAATGACATAAAGAACTGGAGACCCCTCAGCCTGTTAGGCGTAGACACTAAGATCCTGTCCAAAGCCCTTTTCCTGCGCCTACAAAATGTAGTGGCCTCACTGGTAGGGAAAGAACAGACTTGTGGGATAGCAGGACGCCTGATGAGCGACAACCTGGCCTTGTTGAGGGATGTCTGTCTGTACTCTGAGGATCGCTCCCTCCCTCTGTGCATTTTAGGTGTAGACCTAGAAAAGGCCTTTGACCGCCTAAACCGGCAGTACTTAACATCGGTACTTGAGCACATGAAGTTTGGCCCCATCATGAGAAAGTGGATTAACCTGCTGTACACAGGTAGCAACAGCAGAGTCATGGTTAATGGCAATAGATCACGCACCTTTGAAGTCTGTTCAGGGGTGAGGCAGGGCTGCCCATTATCCCCCTTGTTATTCGTTTTGGCTATGGAGCCCTTAGCCTGTGCCTTGCGCCAGGATCAGGCCATTAATGGGATACCAGTGCCTGGAAGTGGGGGAGGAGAGGTAAAGACATCTCTATACATGGATGACGTCACCCTGCTCCTCTCTGACAATGCCTCAATTAGCAGAGCTCTGCAGTGCTGTGATCGGTTCTCTTTGGCTTCCTCCGCAAAAATTAACACATCTAAGAGTGAGATTTTTTATCAGAACTGGAGGGAGCCAAAAGAAGGACATGATCTCAGGCTGCAAGAGAAGAGAATTAAGGTCCTGGGGGTGTATTTTGGAGAAGAGATGGGAACAGTAAATTGGCAGAACAAATTGCCAATCTTAAACAAAAAACTGATGCAATGGAAGGACCGAGACCTCACCATGACAGGGAAGGTGCTGGTCATCAAAGCCGAGCTCTTGCCTGTCTTGAATTTTCTGGCTTCTACCTTCCCAATCCCACACCGTGTTGCGGCGGTGCTGAGGAGATTGATGTTTCAATTTCTATGGGGTGGGAAGCAGGAAAGACTCAGAAGGGAAATAATGTACAGGCCGCTACCCTCAGGGGGGAAGTCTGTCCCAGATATTGCTACGAAGCTGCTGTGCATTTTCCTGGCCTCTGTGCTGAGAGGCTTTGCAACAGCACCTGCAGCGCGTACCTGGACTTATTTTTCCAGGCTCTGGGTAGGTAGGGAGGTGTTCAGAGTGTGGGGTGTCAGACCCAAGCTGGACGTCCCACTCTCTGACACATGCCCTGCAATTTATGGGACAGTTAAAAGTTTTCTAAGATCTCACCCAATTGGCCATATTCCCCTCCGAGATGTCAGCGTCCAAAAACTGGAAGATTTCGTAGCACCCCAGAACAATAGGCAGACCCCTGTGGGCATTTTAACATCAGCCCAAACAAGGAAGGTGTGGAAACACACATCCTCTAAATTTCTGTGCAACATTCACAGAGATTTAGCCTGGAGTGTCGTCCACCAGTGCTTACCGGTACGAACTTTCTTGTACCGTAGGGGCCTCACCCCCAGCCCTCGCTGCGTTAGGGTGGGCTGCGGCGAGGAGGAGACTGTGACCCACCTCCTGTGGTCCTGCTTTTTTGCTAAGGCCTTCTGGGCACAGTTTGAAGATTGGTTGCAGGCTCTCTCGCCCCAATTTACCCTGACCGCTGCTTTCATCATATACGGCATCTCTCCTGTCAAGCTTCCTCCTGACGTGTTTGACAGGATCTGGGCCGTGGTGAACAGTGGGAAAGACGCCCTGTGGAGAGTTAGGAACATGGGGCTGTTCAAAGGCATCGAGGTCCCAGTCAAGGCAGCAGGTAGCCTGGCCCTGTTCATCACCCGAGAGAACTATTACCTCAGAGATCTGTGGAGAGAAGGGAGGGAGGAAGCAGAAAATCTGTGGGAAATAGAGGGCATTGGACAGTATCTCAAGAAACTGTGAAAAACATTATCATGTTTAAGTAAAGAATGTGATTTGCACCAGAAAAAAAGAAATTGTTGCTATGTAACTGGTTCCGTGTCAAAATGTAATGAGATGTGATCATATATACTGTTTTAAGTATGTATATTAATGTAAAGCTTTCTGATTTGTGATTTCCTGTATTTTTTTGTGAAAAGAAAATAAAGTTCTTAAAATCGGTTCACCCAGGGCGAGGCTCGGCCATTGCACTCCGGCTGTGCTGACCCCTGCGAATTCCCCAAATGTGGGAATCTCGACTGCATAATTTCTGGTAGTGGGGGACTGCGTTCGCGCTCTCCCCTGATGTGCTTGGTCCAAAATCAGATACGGGAGGGTTAGGACACCACGAGCTGCGTGGCTGCGGAAGGATCCCGGTTCGACAGGAGTGGACGCCGCTGCTGGTTCTCGCTGGCTTTTAGTTAGGGGTCCGGAGAAGCATCTCAAGCTAGTTCCACTACTCCTTCCGGACGTTCATTCCCTTTTCAAAGTCAGTCGTTTTGCTGTAGTCTGCGTTCTTTAGGCTGATTATCGAGGTTAGCCTTTATTTGGTCATGGGGGGCCTCGGTACTGTATGCTGAGTCTAAAGACAGTTTCACCCGTTTTCTGATTGCTCGGTTCTGTACCAGTGCAGACATGTCAAACAGTGAATGGCTGTACCTCTATTGTATCCGTGCTCAATGAATGAAATCGGTAACAAATGAATATATGTCTAGTTATACGAAAAACGAGTGGTTTATCGACTCATCTTCATTTGCAGATTTAGAGGCAGCTTCGATATTCGTTTTACAGACGGGTTTTTTTTTTTGAATATGGGTCACACACATGCCACAGCAACAAAACATCTCTAGAGATGAGGCTATAGATCACCTTTCCATCCTGCAGGTTTTCCTCCCAAAGCCTACGGCACCAACAGCGACCCCTGCTGGCCGGGAGAGCAAAAGCTTACAGCACCTGGTATTCCCAGGCAGTCTCCCATCCAAGTACTAACCAGGACCGACGCTGCTTAGCTTCCAAGATCAGACGAGATCGGGCGTGTTCAGGGTGGTGTGGCCGTAAGCAAAAGCCCCGGCGCCTGACTCGCTACTTGAAGCTGTGTGTGGCGGGGGTTCCGTGCCCCCCGAGCGGGACTGAAGGATCGTTCGTGTGCAACTCTTTGGAAAGGAGCTGCTTTCCAAATCGCATTGCGTGCCTGGATGTTGGCGAATGCGCTCCCTTGTGTTGGCTCGTCCCGCACTGGAGGAGGACAAACAATCTGCACGGAAGAGCACCAGGCAAGTCTTCAGTGCACAGCACTCTGGAAACATTTCGGGGCTGTCTCGTGTTTATTTCAGCACGTAAAGCGCACCGGTCCAACATATCGGCCGGGCGCGCGGCGCCTCCGCCCTGTTGCTGCCCCTGCAGCTTCTTCACTTTTCCCTTTAGTTGCCATCGATTTTTTTGTAGTGCTATACATATACGATTGAGGTATCTTAGAGTTCTCCTTCGAAGACCCAGCACTCTCTTTTCTTTTCCCAGTGTTACTCATATCGGACTTTTTAAACCTAAAAAAAAATCGTTTTTTTTTCTTTCAATTATAACTGAAGTTTAAACAACTAGTGTTAAGTCCTTATTTTTCTGTAGTCAAAAAAAGCAAAAATTAACATTCAGGTCATGAAAAACTCAAAAAAACTCCCCAACCACTAAACTTTACCTCCCACCTGAGCGGCATCTTGAACGCCCCTACCACCAGAGAATGCTCACGATTTCGGAAGCTGCCTCCGGGACGTGCTGATTCCACACATCCTGAATAAATCATGATATTGTTAGTTGCTGTAGCTAGACGTTCAAATGAGTTTCATGGCCAGATGGACTGTTTCCTCCAGCGGTATAATAATGCAGTGAGACAGCACGATGCCTGCAAGACTATTTCACGCTAAACGCCACAGATTGTGTTTGTCCGTTCGTGTCAGTCGTCCCGCAGCCACGGGAAGTGGGACACAAACATGCTGCAATGCTTTCAAGACGTTAGGATTTGTTTGTGCAACATCCAAGAAGAGTACTTGTGGCTTGAATGTGAACTGTACGTGCCCGCCCCCTTTCCTCTATAGTGCATGAGTTCCTCCCGGCATGCCCTTCGTCATTGTTCTGTCATCTTGTATTTAAAGGGTTGTATTTCTGCTGCTGAAAATAAGCAACGGTTTTCTCACAACGCCCTTTGTTCCCAACGGAGCCCTTGTCTGTCATGAAATTCTTCAAAACCTCAAGCTAGAAGAAGAAGAAGACGACAAATATGAAGCGTTATAGCAACGACATGCCATGAGACGATCGATAACGGTTTCCATAGGATCCCCGCGGTTGCCCGGTAACCGTCAACTTTGCGCAGTGGCAGTATCGTAGCCTTTGAGGTTTAGCCGAGGCGCGATTATTGCTAGTTGAAAACTTTTCCCAATACTCGCTTCCACCGGTTTGCAATACAATCGGCGAAAGCAATTTTTGACAGTCTCGTCAGAGACTGAGCAAGGTGTTTAAAGACAGATTTGGTCACGGTGATATTATGGTAGAAAGAAACGAGCTTGTTACGTGTCAACAGAAACGCTCTTTAGCTCTTTCAGCTTTATGCAGAGAACAGCGTCTGTCGAGATTACTTTTGTGTCAGCGCGAAACGCCGTGTGCTGTCAGTATGATTTCATATTGCTCATAGCGGCGCCTGGCTTTTGTCTGTCAAAAGTTAGGTTGCGCTTCTTCATGCTGCATCGTCGGCATGAGTGGAGCATTTTAAACGTCTGTACTTACTGCGCCCCATAAGAAATCGTTTGTCCCCATTCAAAAGAGATTGTGCGATGTCCTGCAGCGTTCGCAAAGCAAACCTTTGACAGTTTGAAAAGAGGAATTTATTCTGCTTCCTGTGCGTGCAGTAGTTACAAAGTTGAACGTCTTTACACGATCTGCTGCAGTTTTCAGTGGGTGGGCTTTGTCAAATGGCTTGGAAAAACGCACTGTGTTTCGGCTCGGGAAACATCATGAGCAGTGTCCTGCATGTTTTCTGTGTATAGCTGTCTTTTAACGCATACAGAATTCATTCGAAATCATTGATTTCTCCAATTAACAAGGGTCCCTTTTTGAACCTGCCAGAAGCATTCTTTCAATGGAACAGATTTACTCCGGGGAAGGGCAGCATGACATTGAGAGTAGCTCAAGCTTTCAGCACCTTTATCTGACTGCATGTATGCAGACACTGCTCAGAATCCCCTGTAAGATTCTCCTTCAATTCCGTTTTGCAGTGCTTTAGCTCTTTCAAAAGGCTTCGCTTTGCTAGTCACAATCCAAGGCTCATGACAGCATTTGAAAACATTTGCAACTGCGTTGGCCGGGAATCGAACCTGGGTTAACTGCTTTGAAGGCAGCTATGCGCAACACTGGCTCGCTCCAGAATAAATCTCACGTCGAGGGCATATTTTTTCCATTTTACCGTGAGTCGTGCTCAGCTGCACAGAGGAGAGAGCAGAGCAATGAGGTCACGGGGACAGGGGAGTCACACGCTGGCGGTTTGAATACGCGGAAGATCACTGAGGGATCCTCAGTATATGGACCCTCCGTGCGCCATCAGTCCGCACTCCGGACTCTGAATCCTGCCATCCGAGGTAAGATCTCGGCGGAACCTGAGGCGCAGTTCCTTCTTAAAACGTAATCTGGTGAGCATTTCTAGAATCGTACTTGTATAGATGCAGCCTTTAATGTGTTGCTAGGTTAAAATTGATGACTTCTTGTATTTCAGTAGGCAACTGCCCTCTTGATTTCGGATTTAATTTCTTTATTACAGGGGCGCTTTTATGAAGACAGAGTCATGTTCAGGTACTTTGCTTGATGGAGGAAGCTCATTTCGGACTCTGTGATCTGCTCACCTGGAAAGGTCTGCTATACTACTACAAGAGATAAGTAGAGTCTGGAAGAAGGGACAATTTTATGATGCTTTGGAAGATAATGTTTTTTTTTCTTATACTGAAAATGAAAGGTAGTTGTTTCTATATGGACTCAGTCTTTGGAATTTGTATATTTATATATTTCAGTGAACCCTCAGCCATTCCTTCTGTATTGTAATTCAATTTCTCTTTTAAAATTCCTTCCCCACTTCTAGGACCTGCAGTTGCTAAACTCCACAATGGCTTCTATTGGAAAGTCTGTGACTGAGACCAAGTAAGTGTTCATTATGCTCAAACTATGAGAGAGAAAATTAAGGATAATTTAAGAAATCAGTCTTAGCTTGTTTCTATACACAGATGGTATTATTTATTTTCAAAGGAAACCCGCATGGATTCCCCTGGTGTGCAAGATGTGCCTGAATACTCTTGATCAGCTTCCTGCTCACTTGAAGAGGGCGTGTATGAAGCACGCCACGGCAGAAAAGATCAGGATGGCCTCTCAACAGGCGAGGGAGGACATGATGAATCACCTGAAGAACGGGGTCATCGTGGATTACCACAGAATAGAGATCGTGTCTGGTGAGGCAAACAGGATAGTGGTTGTAAGACTGCTAGAGTCCTTGGGCCTTTTTGTACATGGGAAGCCTGAAGACACATTGGCAAGGTGAGATATTTTTAATCTGTAAGGCTTCTGTAGTTTCTTTTTGAAATCATTGTTACAACATATTATGTAAAAGCATGTTGAAAAGAATCTACCTGCATTCCAGCAGCCCTGAGCAAGAGGCCGCTGTCCAGGAGGAAGAGATGCCAGAGGCTGCTCTAGAAACTGAAACAGAAGCGCATAAGGAAGGGGAAGATGTGAGCTCTGAAGAACTCTATCAGCAGTAAGACTTTTTTATTTTTCAGATGTATCTATTTTTTACTAAAATTCTAATTTGTCTTATAGGTATAAAATGTTTAAACCGGTGTTTTATATCCTTACAGGCCCTGAGTAGTTAAAAAGTATCAGCAGGCCGGAAGAGAGTGGCCCAAGCTGGACTCTATAGAAAGCACTCCCTGGATGCTCCTCTCCTGATTGGATTCAAACAGTACCTTACCAAGGATCTGGGAGTGGCAAATTATTCTCAGGAGGTATTTATTTTTTAAAGGCATTTAAAATTAAGCAATGGTATCTTCATTGTAAATGTTTTTATTTCTTAGCTTAAAATTCACCCATGTGAAATGATGTCAGCCATAAACATCATGACTCTATATTTCCTACCTGAATCTATTCTACTTAAATTATTACATTATACACAATTTGAGTTCATTTT
Source organism: Lepisosteus oculatus (assembly GCF_040954835.1). NCBI lineage: Eukaryota > Metazoa > Chordata > Actinopteri > Semionotiformes > Lepisosteidae > Lepisosteus > Lepisosteus oculatus. The sequence goes on from NW_027168193.1 coordinate 451,765, forward strand.
AAAAAGTAAAAGGTAATGAAAGGAATGCATTTTCATAAGAAAGATAATACCGATATGCATGTGATAATCTTCCTTATATCATGTAGTGCATCATTTGGACACTTTGTGGGCTTCAAATACAAAGAAAATCATGTTCTATGGTACAAGATAAATACAAAACTTAAGCTTCTTTATAAAGCATAAGCAATCATTTATTACATCGCTTCTTGAATTAAATCTTTTGACAAGAGGTAAGACTTCTGTTACATTTAAACCCATGTTTAGCTGTGCTTTTTAGATTTAACTGAACCAATTTCTGTGTGTGATAATGTCCTTGAATTCTGACAACATCACACTAAATTACATGATATAAAACAGCTAATGTTTCTAGAGATAAAGTTTCTGAGATGCTTCTAATTACTTTTTATTACCAGGGACAGTTTAATTCACCTTGTACAGTACTGTAAGACCAAGATACTTTTTTTAAAAGTTATTTAACATTTTATAGAACTTTGTCTACTATGGCAACATGATGTGCTTGGTGAAACTTGGAAAAATACTGCTTGGCCACTTATCTTAAGATAAAGATAGGATAAAGGTTTATCTTTTGCACCTACCTGACCCCCAGGGAAGGCCAATGCTTTCTAAGTTGATGGTTCCCTACAGTAGACTGTACTTTAATTTCAAAGGTAATGTATATTGACCCAAATCAGTTTTGGAATCCAATCTACTGACGAGATGGAGCACATCCTTTTTTCAGGATTTTAGCATCATACGTTTGGTATATTTAGTCCCTAATGCTGAAAGAAATGATCATAGAACATTTGGACACTTTGTGGGCTTGAAATACAAAGCAAATCATGTTCTATGGTACAAGATAAATACAAAACTTAAGCTTTTATTTTAATTAGATTTGTTTATAAAGCATAAGCAATCATTTATTACATTAATATATGTGAAAATAACATTTTAGCATCATACGTTTAGTATATTTAGTCCCTAATGCTGAAAGAAATGATCATAGAACATGACATCTAACCTTACCTGTGGTGTTTTTAATCCCTATTGCTCAATGCACGGTGAAAGCATTCCATACATGTGTCTGACAATGAGGAATGGGCCCCTGAGACAGTCATTTGCCTGTTTCACAAATGATCGTATTTTACTAGAGATTCTGTTTGGGATTCAGATGTGCATTCGGACAGCAATCCCTTTCAAGAAATGATACGTTCTGGATGAGGTCAAAGGTGCTGGAACACTGTATCTAGGATGTGTTTGCAGAGACTGTGTGTCTCCTGCTTCAACGCAGTGATAAACAGATGTGCTCCTTTAATTTATTGGTACATGCCCAGGGCAGTAAGCAGTCTGAGGATTTATTTCCAGATGGCATAGAGCAGTGAAGCAGTGAAGTAGTGCAAAACACTGGATCATTATATTATTAGAATCTATTCTACTTAAATTATTACATTATACTCAATTTGAGTTCATTTTAAAAAGTAAAAGGTAATGAAAGGAATGCATTTTCATAAGAAAGATAATACCGATATGCATGTGATAATCTTCCTTATATCATGTAGTGCGTCATTTGGACACTTTGTGGGCTTGAAATACAAAGAAAATCATGTTCTATGGTACAAGATAAATACAAAACTTAAGCTTTTATTTTAATTAGATTTGTTTATAAAGCATAAGCAATCATTTATTACATTAATATATGTGAAAATAACATTTTAGCATCATACGTTTAGTATATTTAGTCCCTAATGCTGAAAGAAATGATCATAGAACATGACATCTAACCTTACCTGTGGTGTTTTTAATCCCTATTGCTCAATGCACGGTGAAAGCATTCCATACATGTGTCTGACAATGAGGAATAGGCCCCTGAGACAGTCATTTGCCTGTTTCACAAATGATCGTATTTTACTAGAGATTCTGTTTGGGATTCAGATGTGCATTCGGACAGCAATCCCTTTCAAGAAATGATACGTTCTGGATGAGGTCAAAGGTGCTGGAACACTGTATCTAGGATGTGTTTGCAGAGACTGTGTGTCTCCTGCTTCAACGCAGTGATAAACAGATGTGCTCCTTTAATTTATTGGTACATGCCCAGGGCAGTAAGCAGTCTGAGGATTTATTTCCAGATGGCATAGAGCAGTGAAGCAGTGAAGTAGTGCAAAACACTGGATCATTATATTATTAGAATCTATTCTACTTAAATTATTACATTATACTCAATTTGAGTTCATTTTAAAAAGTAAAAGGTAATGAAAGGAATGCATTTTCATAAGAAAGATAATACCGATATGCATGTGATAATCTTCCTTATATCATGTAGTGCGTCATTTGGACACTTTGTGGGCTTGAAATACAAAGAAAATCATGTTCTATGGTACAAGATAAATACAAAACTTAAGCTTTTATTTTAATTAGATTTGTTTATAAAGCATAAGCAATCATTTATTACATTAATATATGTGAAAATAACATTTTAGCATCATATGTTTAGTATATTTAGTCCCTAATGCCGAAAGAAATGATCATTTGTTTAACATGCACGGGTCTGTCTCAAAGGATGCAGTACTCCTGAAGGGTCTCAAACCCTACATTTCGGATGCCTAGCTGTATCCCTCACATGTGGCACCTCAGAATGACTTCTAATCTTACCTGTGGTGTATTCAGTCCCTATTGCTCAATGCACGGTGTACATACTGCATACATGTGTCTTGAGAATGAGGAATGGGCCCCTGAGACAGTCATTTGCCTGTTTCACAAACAGGGACCTGGACCTGGACCTAGACCTGGCCCGTACAGGGCTCAAACCCGCGAACTTGGCGTTATTAGCACCACGCTCTAACCAACTGAGCTAACCGGCCTCACGACAGTGCTCCTCTCTGTGCTGCAAAAAATCAAACTCAGGGAATTTCTTTTGTCCTCCTTTGAATAGAAAGCCGTGTAATTCAGTGTACGGGCTTTCTCGTGCAGTTTCATGGTTCTTGTAACCCAAATCCTACACTGGCCTGAAGTGCCCCCCCATTTCACAGCATTTTTCAGCTGATTTAAAATGTACCTAAAGGAGAAGCATTATTGAAGACCATCAATTACCAAGAGCTTTTGTCAAAGGTTTTGGTGGTCATTTTGAATGACCACAGAGCGCTGTGACCTCGGTTTTACATCTCATCCAAAAGACAGCGCCCTTTTACAACACAGCATCTCCGTCACTATACTGGGGCATTGGGACCCGCACAGACCTCAGGGTGAGCGCCCCCCCGCCGGCACCATTAACACCGCTTCCAGCTGGAAGCTTTGTTTTTCCCTGTAGCTCATCCTCATCCAGGTACTGACCTGGCTCACACCTGCTTAGCTTCAGTGGGTTTTCAGTTGCGAGTTGCAAGGGGATGCAAGTGATGGAGCCGCTCGCTGCAAAAGCCACTGCATTGGCCGGGAATCGAACCCGAGCCTCCCGCGTGGCAGGCGAGAATTCTACCACTGAACCACCAATGCAAAATGCCATTTGCGGACGCTGAAGAACTTATTTCCAAGGCAGCGGGTACAAGCGATTGGGCGTTTTAAAACCACCAGGAACAGCAAAGAGGCGCGCTTCTTTGCTTGTGCCGAAACACACCGACTGAAGGCGGACAACGTAGTCGGCAGGATTGGAACCTGTGCGGGGAGACCCCAATGGATTTCTAGTCCATCGCCTTAACCACTCAGCCACGACTACAGCAAGTCCCACTGCCGCTGCGTTCTTGCTACAATCTTACCTGGATCGCGAGGCGCCGGCGGAAGCCTATTTCAAAGTCGTTCTCCGTTTCAAAAAAACATTTCCAAAATACAAGCCTTGCAGACAGACACGCCTCAGAGGACTTAAGGGTGGCTTCATGTCGGAATGATAAAGTCTCCCCGTCCGGACATGAAAATGCCACTTTGTTACACACAAAAAAAGAATCAACAACAGAGAAATGCCCACAAGCATTTGAAAAGCCGCACCACGTCGCACTTGAAATAGCTCTTACATTAGTGGTAGACACAGGAATCGCCTTTTTATTTACGCTCTTACCAACGCGATGGAAAGCAAAACAAAGCAAAGCAGAGCAAAACAAAACGAACAAACGAAAACCCTCACGTCCCGCACTTGCATATAACGCCGTTACGTGCCCAAGCGGTATTGTAGTCATCCTAGCACTGCACCCCGGGTCGTACGGTATATGGGAACGAGCACACGCCACGAATCGTCTCGAATCACTCCCTACAGCTGTAAGGCGCCTTGAAGCGTGCACCCCCAACATTCTTCTTTGCGCATCTGTGAAAGGTAAACTCTTGAGGAAACTCTGAACCAGCTCTAAGGAAACTAATCCGATTAGACGTTACTTTGACTCATCCTTTAAGGGACCCTTGTTAATTGGAGAAATCAATGATTTCGAATGAATTCTGTATGCGTTAAAAGACAGCTATACACAGAAAACATGCAGGACACTGCTCATGATGTTTCCCGAGCCGAAACACAGTGCGTTTTTCCAAGCCATTTGACAAAGCCCGCCCACTGAAAACTGCAGCAGATCGTGTAAAGGCGTTCAACTTTGTAACTACTGCACGCACAGGAAGCAGAATAAATTCCTCTTTTCAAACTGTCAAAGGTTTGCTGCAGGACATCGCACAATCTCTTTTGAACGGGGACAAACGATTTCTTATGGGGCGCAGTAAGTACAGACGTTTATAAAGCTCCACTCATGCCGACGATGCAGCATGAAGAAGCGCAACCTAACGTTTGACAGACAAAAGCCGGGCGCCGCTACGAGCAATATGAAATCAAACTGACAGCACACGGCGTTTCGCGCTGACTCAAAAGTGATCTCGACAGACGATGGTCTCTGCATAACGCTGAAAGAGCTAAAGAGCGTTTCTGTTGAGACGTAACCCATTGGGCAAAAGACGTATAATATACGTCTATTAAACGCATATCTTATACGTCTAAATGTGGTCTACAATTCGTCTAGAATGAAATTCTAATATACGTCTAAAGTAAAACGTCAATTATACGTCTATATTTAGACGTTCATTATACATAAATGGTTGGAGTTCTATTATACGGATACATTTAGAGGACTATTATACATATATGGTTGGAGTTCCGGATAACTTTAGAGGTCTATTATACGTATATGGTTAGAGGTCTATTATACGTATAACTTTAGAGGTCTATTATACGTATATGGTTAGAGGTCTATTATACGGATAACATTAGAGGTCTATTATACGTATATGGGTAGAGGTCTATTATACATCAAAGATAGATTTTATAGGTGTAGAAACAAGTAAAACAAGCCAATGATTAGGTTTAGAAATGTATTCTGAAAATACACATTCACACCTGAAACATATGTATTTCAAATTATACATTGTATACAATCAATCAACAATCAACATATGGGCAATAATCATAAAAAACACAACTAGTCTTAAACTTCAGCTACAAATTCTGGTAACATGGCAATATACAGTATAGTAATGACAAACACAAAACTAATTACATTAACACACTAACTCAAAACCACATTTTGATTCAAATATACATTTTAAAATGTACAACTTCTATATTTCCAAGAAAAAAATATTACATAAAATATAAAATATTACAATGGAAGTTAAGACGATTTTTGTCCACTATTTGCAAACCCTGTCTAATTGTCCTAACAGTTAGAACCAAAAACCTATTATTTTCAGAGTCCAGATCTCTTGGCCCCCTGCCTTGCATATGCATTCTTCAAGTAACACATTGCGTGCTCCTTTATTTCTTTTTCTGTTGATGTAGGGTGGGACTTCAGCACCGCAGCTAGGAGAAAATTATATAATATTACTTCCCAAATAAATGATGATTAATATCTTCTTTAGTATAATCTAAAAAATGAACGGTTTACTAAGCTCAAAGCTGAAATAAATGTATAAAATTTGGCTTGCATCATAGAAGTTGAGCAATAAAGTCTGTCCTAATTAATGAGTACCCAAAGTTTGAAAGTACAACATAGAATAAGAATAAGAGAAACGGCAAAACGATTTTGTGTCATCTTCCCCATTCACACTATTTTATGTGCCATTTTTTTGCTTATTCACATACTATTTTAATCAAAATAATATTAAGAAAGATCTGTATGTATTCAGATAGTATTATTATTGTTCATACTTACTCGTCAAAAGAGGATTGCTGAGATATTTTCGGATATACTTCTACGTTTGAAAAACGTGTCCAAAATGGTGACCAACGAATACTAGCAATGCATTGTGGTATATAACCGGAAAATATGCTGGGTTCGATATTTTCTCAACGTATGCGTTTATTAATGTTGTCGATATTATGGTTGAAATTTAACATTGATAATACATCGCTGCTATGAGCTGATGTGCAATTTTAACGCATGCAAATATTAAGGATCGGTCACTGTTGTATGGTATTATATATAATGACATTATGGAATAGGATGGGGACAGGCCTGGCATCACGGGGGGAGGGGGGAATGTCGCCCCTTCAGTTTTGGGCAAAAAGTTTTACCTAACTTAATTTGCACCCTAAAAAAATAGTTGTACTTTGTCAATGGTCAGACAACACTAAATGACACGAACAGTCACTCAGTCTGTTTGATGGGCAGAAGGGCTATCCGTCCAGGAACTGCGCATATTATTGAGTGTCAACATTATGATCCTGTTTGCTCAGGTGGACCGATTCCTTGCAGTAGTTTATCATTATACTTAAAATCGTTATATAACTAGGACTAGTTATAGCAGTCTGTGCTTTCTGTTGGTTTTACAACATTTTTTTCTTAACGATTCAGAACGTCCATGTAGCTGCAAAAATGAACGCTTATGGTACTTTTCGCTCCAGGCAATACAAACCTTGAGAGTGACGAAAAATGTGAAACTGAACTTCATCGCAAATACCAGATTGCTAGTCGTTATCTTCTATCATGAAGCACTAATCAATGGCATAGCTGCAAGATTTCATTTGGGTAGCTGCACCGTACAGCTCCGTTTCAACCGAAATATCACTCCCCCCTCAGAATTTCAGACACCCCCCTACAGATTTTTCCTCGGGCACCGCGCACTGATGGGGGACTTTTGTCAAGAAAATAAAAATAGAAACTCTATAGGCACTCAAACATTTTACTGTTTTTTTTCAGGCAGGTGGCAAGACCCCCTCAGCAAAACCCTTGTATGCCAAGCTGTGGGCATTGATTCGTCGAATATACGTATATTTACGGCGAAATTACGGCTATATGTATATATACGTCGCCTCGACGTATAATCAACGTCGAATTGCAACCGTAAAATCGACGACATGAATAAACGCATATATAACGTCGAAAAAACATCTAACACAGTGCCTGAGGCTTTTTACTGTATGTATCGTGTGTGCCGCAACTAGGAGTATACGGCACTCTGCACAGTGTACGAAGTAAATTATTTTCGCAGTAATTAATTTATTATATTTACTATATTTATTATACACGTGTAAATTAATTGCTGCGAAAATAATTTACTTCGTACACTGTGCAGAGTGCCGTATACTCCTAGTTGCGGCACACACGATACATACAGTAAAAAGCCTCAGGCACTGTGTTAGATGTGTTTTCGACGTTATATATGCGTTTGTTAATGTCGTCAATTTTACGGTTGCAATTCGACGTTGATTATACTTCGAGGCGACGTATATATACGTATAGCCGTAATTTCACCGTAAATATACGTATATTCGACGAATCAATGCCCACTGGGAACAAGCTCGCTTCTTTCTACCATGATGTCACCATGACCAAATCTGTCTTTAAACACCTTGCTCAGTCTCTAACGAGACTGTCAAAAATTGCTTTCGCCGATTGTATTGCAAACCGGCGGAAGCGGGGTATTGGGAAAAGTTTTCAACTAGCAATAATCCCGCCTCGGCTAAACCTCACAGGCTACGATACTGCCACTGCGCAAAGCTGACGGTTGCCAGGCAACCGCGGGGATCCTATGGAAATCGTTATCGATCGTCTCATGGCATGTCGTTGCTGTAACGCTTCATATTTGTCGTCTTCTTCTAGCTTGAGGTTTTGAAGAATTTCATGACAGACAAGGGCTCCGTTGGGAACAAAGAAACCCGTTGATTCTTTTCAGCAGCAGAAATACAACCCTTTAAATACAAGATGACAGAACAATGACGAAGGGCATGCCGGGAGGAACTCATGCACTACAGAGGAAAGGGGGCGGGCACGTACAGTTTACATTCAAGCCACAAGTACTCTTCTCGGATGTTGCACAAACAAATCCTAACGTCTTGAAAGCATTGCGGCATGTTTGTGTCCCACTTCCCGTGGCTGCAGGATGACTGACATGAACGGACAAACACAATCTGTGGCGTTTAGCGTGACATAGTCTTGCAGGCATCGTGCTGTCTCACTGCAATACTATACCGCTGGAGGAAACAGTCCATCTGGCCATGAAACTCATTTGAACGTCTAGCTACAGCAACTAACAATATCATGATTTATTCAGGATGTGTGGAATCAGCACGTCCCGGAGACAGCTTCCGAAATCGTGAGCATTCTCTGGTGGTAGGGGCGTTCAAGATGACACTCAGGTGGGAGGTAAAGTTTAGTGTTTGAGGATTTTTTTTGAGTTTTTCATGACCTGAATGTTAATTTTTGCTTTTTTTGACTACAGAAAAATAAGGACTAAACACTACTTGTTTAAACTTCAGTTATAATTGAAAGAAAAAAAAACGATTTTTTTTAGGTTTAAGAATTTCGATATGAGTAACACTGGGAAAAGAAAAGAGAGTGCTGGGTCTTCGAAGGAGAAGTCTAAGAAACCTCAATCGTATATGTATAGCACTACAAGAAAATTGATGGCAACTAAAGGGAAAAGTGAAGCAGCTGGAGGGGACGTGGAAAGAGTGCTGGAGATGCGCTCGTACGCGAGCGTTCGCAGCCCAAGTGAGACTCAGCTGCCAGAGGAAGAGCCGGAGTCCCTGCCCAGCACACCTGTGAAAACCCCGGCAGCCAAGAGGGAAAGGGGCGACCTGACGCTGGAGGAGCTCCAGACCAACATCTTCAACATGATGGCACAGAGCATGGGTGAGCTGAAGGAAATGATTTGATCTAATACAGTCGCAATCGAAAGTCTTAAAAAGTCCATGGACTGTGTGTTTAAAGAGGTTGAAGACTTAAAGAGTGAAGTAAAAGTTCTTAAACAAGTAAATACCAAACAAGAAAAGCATATTAAAGAACTTGAATTGAAAGTGAACGATGTAGATAGATACCGTCGATGATGGAATTTAAAATTATTTGGAGTTAAAGAGGAACGTGATAAGGACCTTGTTGCAACAGTGAAGGGTATCTGTAAAAGGACCCTGCCGGACCAGGAGGACGTAATATCGGCCATTGACTTTTTTCACAGGCTCGGGAGAGCGAACATGTCTGGGCAAGTGCGCCCCAGATCGATTATAATACAGTTCACCAAGAGGACGGCGAGGGACATGCTGTGGCGAGCGGCGAGGGGGAATGAGTATTTGAATGGGAACAAACTGAGGTTTGCAGAGGACCTGTCTGCCGCGGACAGGAGTACCAGGAACCAGCTGTGGCCCCAGGTTGAAGCTGCCAGAAGAGAGGGGAGGAGAGCCTACTTTGTGGGAGCGAGGGCCTTTGTGGACGGGAAGGAGATTTGCTCCCAGTGACTGCTCAGTTAATGATTATGTTTGGTTATATTTGTTATACCAGTATATACTAGTGTTTCTTTAGTGTTAGTTTGGAATGGTGTAGTTAAGTGTTAAGGACTGTTATAGTTCTGGTTCTTTGAAAAACTCAATAGTTTAGACAGTCTTAGAGTTAGTTATTTGCTTTTGTGTATGTCTTTTTCATGAATGCCAGAGGTACTCGAAATGTTGTTAAAAGAAAAACTGTGTGCTGAGTTTTATTTTTTACAGGAAACGCATGCATGTTGAAACTAAAGTTTATAAATAATTGAGAAATATTAAAGCAAGGAAAATATGATACGTGTAAAATATACAATTTGATCACATAATTACTTAATTACCTCTGGTAGTTAAATGCTTTTTTCTGCTGCGTTTCTTTTCTCTTGTACATGACTCTGATCCTCTTGTTGTATTTGTATTTGTAAATTCTATGTTTAATAAAAAAAAAATTAAAAAAAGCATTCTCTGGTGGTGTCCTGCAGGCTTCCTGTGGGTGTGCGTTGGTGGTATAGTGGTGAGCATAGCTGCCTTCCAAGCAGTTGACCCGGGTTCGATTCCCGGCCAACGCAGTGGCGAATGTTTTCAAATGCTGTCATGAGCCTTGGATTGTGACTAGCAAAGCGAAGCCTTTTGAAAGAGCTAAAGCACTGAAAAACGGAATTGAGGGAGAATCTTACAGGGTTCTGAGCGGTGTCTGCATACACGCAGTCCGATACGGGTGCTGAAAGCTTGAGCTACTCTCAATGTCATGCTGGCTTTCCCCGGAGTAAATCTGTTACATTGAAAGAATGCTTCTCGCAGGTTCAAAAAGGGACCCTTGTTAATTGGAGAAATCAATGATTTCGAATGAATTCTGTATGTGTTAAAAGACAGCTATACACAGAAAACATGCAGGACACTGCTCATGATGTTTCCCGAGCCGAAACACAGTGCGTTTTTTCAAGCCATCTGACAAAGCCCGCCCACTGAAAACTGCAGCAGTTCGTGTAAAGACGTTCAACTTTGTAACTACTGCACGCACAGGAAGCAGAATAAATTCCTCTTTTCAAACTGTCAAAGGTTTGCTTTACGAACGCCGCAGGACATCGCACAATCTCTTTTGAACAGGGACAAACGATTTCTTATGGGGCGCAGTAAGTACTGTTACTGTCACTGCTCGATACCGACGTTGGCCTACTATACCATGTTCAGCCACTGCTAGAAAATGTACGGCTCTAGCACCGGAGCAAACAACAGGAGGGCCAATGTCGAACAGGCACACGTGTCAAACATGGAGAGCGATGAGAATGGGATTCGAACCCATGCCTGCAGAGCACAATGGATTAGCAGTCCATCACCTTAACCACTCAGCCACCTTGTCGACGAAACTGGGCTGTCCGGACATGGGTTGGCGCGCTCCAGATGATCTTTTTTTTTTTTTCCCCACGTACTCGAGGGTCATTTTCCTGTTCCACATGTGATTTCAACATTTTCCTTGGGAGATGTCAAGCCAGCAAGCCACTGCTGTGGTTCAGTGGCCAGTGTGGAGTTCAGTGGCCCTGTTGTACACAGAAAGCACATTGAGCTCCTTGGACATGAAAAGTTCCAGATAAAAGCCATTTGTCATCCTTTCTCTTGGTGTCGATGTTGCTATTGTATGTAAAGGTGGCAACTTGCTCAGCGAGCAGGCGGAGCACACACCGAATGCAGATGTGTCTGAGTGGTGTGTCCAAGTGGCTGCAAAAGGACAACACTCCTGGGGCGCCGTGGCTTAGTTGGTTAAAGCGCCTGTCTAGTAAACAGGAGATCCCCGCCTACGGCTAGACTTAATTAAAGGCAAGTATTCATTTCCTGTCTTTAACGCGACTTGTTTTTCTTAAAATGGATGCAACTTGCAAAACATGAAATACAAGCCTTGCTAATCAGCGCTAGCGGCTGGCAAAAAAAAGGAGTCAGCTATTTTTTTTTTCTTTAACCTTAACCCTGCTAACGGAGAAGAGTTAAACGACCGAGTCTATGCAGCTTAAACGGTGCGCAAGTCGGGTTCTTAGCTGAAAGGGTGGTAAATCACGCTCACCCCAGTCCTTAATCTTTTAAAGAGGATACAAAATTGAACCTAGTCGCCACATCACATACATCCTGTTAAATGATAAAAAGGTAACATCTATCCTCGCTCCAGAGTAAATCTCACGTTGAGGGCATCTTTTTTTTCACTTTACCGTGAGTCGGGCTCGGCTGCACAGAGGAGAGAGCAGAGCAATGAGGTCACAGGGACAGGGGAGTCACACGCTGGCGGTTTGAATACGCGGAAGATCACTGAGGGATCCACAGTATGTGGACCCTCCGCTCGCCATCAGTCCACACTCCGGACTCTGAATCCTGCCATCCGAGTTAAGATCTCGGCGGAACCTGAGGCGCAGTTCCTTCTTAAAACGTAATCTGGTGAGCATTTCTAGAATCGCACTTGTATATATGCAGCCTTTAATGTGTTGCTAGGTTAAAATTGATGACTTCTTGTATTTCAGTAGGCAACTGCCCTCTTGATTTTGGATTTAATTTCTTTATTACAGGGGCGCTTTTATGAAGACAGAGTCATGTTCAGGTACTTTGCTTGATGGAGGAAGCTCATTTCGGACTCTGTGATCTGCTCACCTGGAAAGGTCTGCTGTACTACTAAAAGAGAGAAGTAGGGTCTGGAAGAAGGGACAATTTTATGATGCTTTGGAAGATAGTTTTTTTTTCTTATACTGAAAATGAAAAGTAGTTGTTTCTATATGGACTCAGTCTTTGGAATTTGTATATTTATACATTTCAGTGAACCCTCAGCCATTCCTTCTGTATTGTAATTCAATTTCTCTTTTAAAATTCCTTCCCCACTTCTAGGACCTGCAGTTGCTGAACTCCACAATGGCTTCTATTGGAAAGTCTGTGACTGAGACCATTATTTATTTAGGAGCAATGAGCAATTCTTATATAAATGCAATAAAATCATTATGCTCAAACTATGAGAGAGAATTTTAAGGATAATTTAAGAAATCAGTCTTAGCTTGTTTCTATACACAGATGGTATTATTTATTTTCAAAGGAAACCCGTGAGGATTCCCCTGGTGTGCAAGATGTGCCTGAATACTTTTGATCAGCTTCCTGCTCACTTCAAGAGGGCGTGTATGAAGCACGCCACGGCAGAAGAGATCAGGTGGCCTCTCAACAGGCGAGGGAGGACATGATGAATCACCTGAAGAACGGGGTCATCGTGGATTACCACAGAATAGAGATCAAAGGACACTTTGTGGGCTTGAAATACAAAGAAAATCATGTTCTATGGGACAAGATAAATACAAAACTTAAGCTTTTATTTTAATTAGATTTATTTATAAAGCATAAACAATCATTTATTACATTAATATATGTGAAAATAACATTTTAGTATCATACGTTTAGTATATTTAGTCCCTAATGCTGAAAGAAATGATCATAGAACATGACATCTAACCTTACCTGCTGTGTTTTTAATCCCTATTGCTCAATGCACGGTGAAAGCATTGCATACATATGTCTGACAATGAGGAATGGGCCCCTGAGACAGTCATTTGCCTGTTTCACAAATGATCGTATTTTACTAGAGATTCTGTTTGGGATTCAGATGTGCATTCGGACAGCAATCCCTTTCAAGAAATGATATGTTCTGGATGAGGTCAAAGGTGCTGGAACACTGTATTTAGGATGTGTTTGCAGAGACTGTGTGTCTCCTGCTTCAACGCAGTGAGAAATAGATGTGCTCCTGTAATTCATTGGTACATGCCCAGGGCAGTAAGCAGTCTGAGGATTTATTTCCAGACGGCATAGAGCAGTGAAGCAGTGAAGTAGTGCAACACACTGGATCATTATATTATTAGAATCTATTCTACTTAAATTATTACATTATACACAATTTGAGTTCATTTTAAAAAGTAAAAGGTAATGAAAGGAATGCATTTTCGTAAGAAAGATAATACCGATATGCATGTGATAATCTTCCTTATATCATGTAGTGCGTCATTTGGACACTTTGTGGGATTGAAATACAAAGAAAATCATGTTCTATGGTACAAGATAAATACAAAACTTAAGCTTTTATTTTAATTAGATTTGTTTATAAAGCATAAGCAATCATTTATTATATTAATATATGTGTGTAGCGGCGAGGCTTATTAATAAGGCAGAATTAAGTGTTCTGAGCCTTCCCAAATGAGGCCCCATTTCTCTGTTCATCTCTGTGGTGCAGCCACAGAGAGACTATTCATGCAGGGTGATTTAAGGTCCTAGGACAGCTCCCAAAGGGGGATGCACTTAGCTAAGCCTGGCTATCATGATCAATGGTCATCCATTGGCGCCTTTCTGTCTAGGGAGTGCCAGTTGGACATCTGGACTGCATTACTAAGTGTCAGGACTAAGTGACTCATATCTCACCTTGATCAATCAATCAGGGACTGGTAGGGTCGAGTAACCCACGTGGGACTCTGATGCCCATGGAACTTTCAGCCAATCAATGAGCTGAAGTTCCTCCAGGTAAAAACAGGCAACACAGAGAGCCTGTGAGATTCAGTAAGATTCAGAAGGGAGGATTCAGAGGATTCTGTGAACAATTCTAAAGGGAATTCAAAGGAGAATTCCAGGGCAGGGCGGCCCAGGAGCAGAAGGCTCCCAAGGGCAGGACATTCTCGCAGCGCGCCTCCTGACCATCCTGAGACTCAGCCCGGACAACCACGGAACGGCCAGTGTGTCCGAGTGCCAGAACTTTCCTTTGTTCTAAGAGTCTAGAGCGGAGGTTGCCAGAGAATAACCAGAGGATCCACCCGAGGTTAGCACCAGCAGCAGGCCTCGTGAACAGGTCGGAACTGTGGACAGCTGAATCACTATTCAGAACTAGCTCTTCATCAGAAACGAACCGGTCCTCTTCCTGACTTGCTGGGACCCACAGTCATCTTTTCTCCTGTGCACAAACTTTGCTAGTTAAAGCCCACAGTGAGCATCAGCAGCGCAGCGTCGCAAGCCGCACAGCACAGCCTGGCACGGAGCCAGAGAGCGCGGATTGGACAGCAACAGCCTGCAACTGTTTCTTTGTGCCCGCAGGAAGATCTGAATCCCCAAAGATTGGATGAGTATTCAACTTCAATGCATTGGAGCTCGAGAATTCAATTGTTATCCCAACCAGTTGATATCAATTTAATTCCTAAGAGTTATGTACTTGTTTGAGTATCTAATGTAGAAGTTATAACCAAGTTCATTAACGAAACGGTCTTAATGAATGATATACTGAACGTATGTCCTCTTGATATGTGTAACACTTCGTAACTGACTGAATATATATCTTTTGTATTCTGATAACCCTCTCGATAAGATCTGTTAGGTTTACATGCATATTTTATGTATTAATAAATGTATCCTCGTGTATTAGTACCTGTGTGTGCGCGTTGTTTGAGTTATGTCACATGGTTGGATTCTAAAGCCATCAAAAGAATCAACTTTGTGATTTACTGCTACAATTAATAATTGTCTCAGTAAATGCCCAAACCCTACAGAACTGGTGCCTTCAGAGAGCCACTACATTTAATTTTGCTATGGCAACATTACATATTTGGCATCCCTGAGCCGGTTTTCTTACATGTGAAAATAACATTTTAGCATCATATTATTACATACAGGTCTCTAGCTTCAACACAGTGATATATATATATACTCAGTGATTTATTGGTACATGCCCAGGTCAATAATCAGAATGAGGATTTATTTCCAGACGGGCTACAGGTAGTGTTGTGAAATACTTCAACACACTGGATCGCAGATTTAGACCCCCTGCACTCTTACTCCCTAAAAACCAAAGAAATGAAGATATGTAGCAATCACATTGCAACAGGGCTGACAGTGACTTAATGCTTATACTAGTGGACTTCTGGTACCTTTAGGGTACGGTGTTCCCTGAAGGGCTCTCAAACCCCACATTTCAGATGCCTAGCTGTTTTGCTGATGTGTTGCACCTCAGAATTACTTTTAAACCTTACCTCTGGTATCTTTAATCCCTATTGCTCAACGCATGGTGAAAGTATTGCATAAATGTGTCTGAAAATGAGCAATGGGCACCTGAGAGACTCATTTGCCTGTTTCATAAATGATCATATTTGACTAGAGATTCTGTTTGGGATTCAGTTGTGCATTCTGACAGCAATCGCTTTCAAAAAACGATACATTCTGGATGAGGTCAAGGTGCAGGAACACTGTATTTAGGATGTGTTTGCACTTATTCTGTGTCTCTAGCTTCAACACAGCGATATATGTATATGCTCACTGATTTTTTGGTACATGCCCAGGGCAATAATCATTATGAGGATTTATTTCCTGATGTGCTAGGGGTAGTGTTGTGAAATACTTCAACACACTGGATCGCAGGTTTAAACCGCCTGCACTCTTACTCCTTAAAAACCAACAAATGCAGATATGTAGCAATCATATTGTAGCTGACACTCATTTGCCTGTTTCACAAATGATCATATTTTACTAGAGATTCTGTTTGGGATACGGATGTGCATTCTGACAGCAATCTCCTTATCGCGGCTTTGCCCTTCTTGCCTCTTTGGACAATATCTCCATCTTGTGGTCGTTATTGGTAATGTCTAGACAACATCTCCATCTTGTGGTCGTTGTTGGTAATGTCTTCTTATGCCCTTTTTTATTTTAATTCTCTATTAGTTGATTCTAGAATCTCTACAATGGAGATGAAAACATCAGTTTTATAGCAGACAATATGACATTATTTATAGTCCAATTAGAAACTTATTACCCTGTTTTTAACATAATAACAAATTAAAATTGATTAAAACTAAGTTTGGAACACCAGGGAACATAACAAATGATTTTTAGGAAAACCATGAGGTTCTCTGTGTCCAATGCCTGCAAGGGGAGAAAGCTAGAATCCTTTGATTTTTTCAAAATTTGAAAATAAACATCATATAACAACAGCTTTCATTCCTAGGAGTGAAAAATAACCATTTGTGAAGACATAGTAGTTTCTAAAACACTACAATAAAGTTAAAAACATCAGTTTTATATTACATTATTTTTAGTGAAATTAGTCATTTTTTGCACTATTTTTAATAAAATATCTAATTAAAAGTGATTAAAATTAAGTTTGGAACAACAAGGAACACAAAAAAAAAAGATTTTTAGGAAAACCATGAGGTCCTCTGTGCCCGATGCCTGCAAGGGGAGAAAGCTAGAATCCTAAAAAAAAGTTTTCATTTCTAGAGCCTAAGAGGAAAACAAGACAAATGTATATCTCCAAATAATTTTATGTGCTTCAGAAGAGCCCAGGAAAGTTTTTTGCATACATGAAACCACGCCCGTTTGCACATAAGCAGACATGGTTTACGCTCTTACCAACGCGATGGAAAGCAAAACAAAGCAAAGCAGAGCAAAACAAAACGAACAATCGAAAACCCTCACGTCCCGCACTTGCATATAACGCCGTTACGTGCCCAAGCGGTATTGTAGTCATCCTAGCACTGCACCCCGGGGCGTAAGGTATATGGGAACGAGCACACGCCACGAATCGTCTCGAATCACTCCCTACAGCTGTAAGGCGCCTTGAAGCGTGCACCCCCAACATTCTTCTTTGCGCATCTGTGAAAGGTAAACTCTTGAGCAAACTCTGAACCAGCTCTAAGGAAACTAAACTGATTAGACGTTACTTTGACTCATCTTTTTACTCTCAGTGCTGGATTGCTCAAACTCCAGCTAGGGTTAGGTTTAACATTCCCACGCTACTTAGACACTTTGTTTACACTCAGTGCTGGATTTTGGGAACTTCAGGACGAGTGGGAATTTTCTCCTATCTGTCAATTCTGTTTTGTTTTGGAGACTCTTGGCTGCCTATATTGTACAGTGCAGCGTGAAGGAAACATTTTCCAAAACTGTGTCAGCTCAAAAGTTGTAAGAAAACCTCTCCAGCTGCTTTACCTCTCTTCATTTTTGTCATTTAATGTGACAATCGATGTATAACTGGAGCCTCACATATGCAAATGGTGAGGCTCCAGTTCGACACCACTTTACAGTATATGACAAAAACATGGCAGACTGTGCCGGACCAGCTGGTAACTTCCGCTTATTTTGACCATATTAAACATTGGAAATCTTCCCACTTGCATTTGTGACACTTGATTTTGGCTCCACCTAAGACACTCTTAAATCTTCAAACACTTTTCTCTTCTCCCGCAACACTCTTGTCTGTCGGCACTGTGTGGCAGCGTTGCAGGACAACCCATCTCACCACGGAAAGGAACCTAACAGCTTTGGTAAGAGAGGAGAAAAGGACATGGCCCATACGGGGCTCGAACCCGCGACCTTGGCGTTATTAGCACCACGCTCTAACCAACTGAGCTAACCGGCCTCGTGACAGTGCCCCTCTCTGTGCTGCAAAAAATCGAACTCAGGGAATTTCTTTTGTCCTCCTTTGAATAGAAAGCCGTGTAATTCAGTGTACGGGCTTTCTCATGCAGTTTCATGGTTTCACAGCATTATTCAGCTGATTTTAAATGTACCTAAAGGAGAAACATTATTGAAGACCATCAATTACCAAGAACTTTTGTCAAAGGTTTTGGTGGTCATTTTTAATGACCACAGAGCACTATGACCTCGGTTTTACATCTCATCCAAAAGACAGCGCCCTTTTACAACACAGCTTCTCCGTCACTATATTGGGAGATATGGACCCGCACAGACCTCAGGGTGAGCGCCTCCCCGCTGGCCCCATTAACACCACTTCCAGCTGGAAGCTTTGTTTTTCCCTGTAGCTCACCCTCATCCAGGTACTGACCTGGCTCACACCTGCTTAGCTTCAGTGGGTTTTCAGTTGCGAGTTGCAAAAGTTGGGATGCAAGTGATGGAGCCGTTCGCTGCAAAAGCCACTGCATTGGCCAGGAATCGAAACCAAGCCTCCTGCGTGGCAGGCGAGAGTTCTAACAATGAACCACCAATGCTCAATGCCTGTACCTTCAAAAAAGACGCTTTTTTGGTGCTGTGTGCAAAAAGCGTCGACATCTACTTCCAGCTGCAAAATGCCATCCGCGGACGCTGTGAATTTATTTATTTAGACACTGCTCAGAATCCCCTGTAAGATTCTCCTTCAATTCCGTTTTGCAGTGCTTTAGCTCTTTCAAAAGGCTTCGCTTTGCTAGTCACAATCCAAGGCTTGTGACAGCATTTGAAAACACTTGCCACTGCGTTGGCCGGGAATCGAACCCGGGTCAACTGCTTGGAAGGTAGCTATGCTCACCACTATACCACCAACACATGCCCGGGGGAGCCCTCCAGGACACCACCAGAGAATGCTCACGATTTCAGAAGCTGTCTCCGGGACGTGCTGATTCCACACATCCTGAATAAATCATGTTATTGTTAGTTGCTGTAGCTAGACGTTCAAATGAGTTTCATGGCCAGATGGACTGTTTCCTCAAGTGGTATAGTATTGCAGTAAGACAGCACGATGCCTGCAAGACTATGTCACGCTAAACGCCACAGATTGTTTGTCCGTTCGTGTCAGTCGTCCTGCAGCCACGGGAAGTGGGACACAAACATGCTGCAATGCTTTCAAGACATTAGGATTTGTTTGTGCAACATCCGAGAAGAGTACTTGTGGCTTGAATGTGACTGAGCAAGGTGTTTAAAGACAGAGACTGAAAACTGTTAAAGGATGAGTCAAAGTAACGTCTAATCGGATTAGTTTCCTTAGAGCTGGTTCAGAGTTTGCTCAAGAGTTTACCTTTCACAGATGCGCAAAGAAGAATGTTGGGGGTGCACGCTTCAAGGCGCCTTACAGCTGTAGGGAGTGATTTCAGACGATTCGTGGCGTGTGCTCATTCCCATATACCGTACGCCCCGGGGTGCAGTGCTAGGATGACGTACAATACCGCTTGGGCACGTAACGGCGTTATATGCAAGTGCGGGACGTGAGGGTTTTGCGTTTGTTCGTTTTGTTTTGCTCTGCTTTGCTTTGTTTTGCTTTCCATCGCGTTGGTAAGAGCGTAAATAAAAAGGCGATTCCTGCATCTACCACTAATGTAAGAGCTATTTCAAGTGCGCCGTGGTGCGGCTTTTCAAATGCTTAACAGGATGATTTTGCATGCACACGTGCTTTCATGCAGTCGTGTGTGCAACCATGTCTGCTTACGTGCAAACGGGCGTGGTTTCATGTATGCAAAAAACTTTCCTGGGCTCTTCTGAAGCACATAAAATTATTTGGAGATATACATTTGTCTTATTTTCCTCTTAGGCTCTAGAATTGATAACTTTTTTTTCATTTTTGGCATTTTTCATCATTTTCCAGAAAGTGGTTGCAAGCCCGATATCATGCGAAGAAACTTCAGGATTCGGGGATCAGTCAATGGATTTTCTTCAAAGTTGGATTTTTGCACTCTGTGGACCAAGAGATGTTGTTCTATAATGTTTTTTTTTTTTCAAATTTAAAAATATCATTTTTTCATGGAGCTTTGAATGTGATGGATTCACCCTCCTTTAGCCAGGACAGAGCTCCAGGAGCCTGGGTAGGATTCTAGCTTTCTCCCCTTGCAGGCACCTGGCACAGAAGACAATATTTTTTTCCTTAAAATCTTTTTTTTTGTGTTCCTTGTTGTTCCAAACTTAATTTTAATCACTTTTAATTAGAGATTTTATTAAAAATAGTGCAATAAATGACTAATTTCACAAAAATTAATGTAATATAAAACGGATGTTTTCAACTTTATTGTAGTGTTTTAGAAACTAATATGTCTTCAAAAATGGTTGTTTTTCACTCCTATGAATGAAAACTGTTGTTATATGATGTTTTTTTTTTCAAATTTTAAATGATCATTTTTTCATGGAGCTTTGAAGGGGATGGATTCACCCTCCTTTAGCCAGGACAGAGCTCCAGGAGCCTGGGTAGGATTCTAGCTTTCTCCCCTTGCAGGCACCTGGCACAGAAGACATCATTTTTTTCCTTAAAATCTTTTTTTTTTGTGTTCCTTGTTGCTCCAAACTTAATTCTATTCACTTTTAATTAGAGATTATATTAAAAATAGTGCAATAAATGACTAATTTCACTAAAAATACTAAAAGTAATATAAAACGGATGTTTTTAACTTTATTGTAGTGTTTTAGAAACTAATATGTCTTCAAAAATGGTTATTTTTCACTCCTAGGAATGAAAGCTGTTGTTATATGACGTTTATTTTCAACTTTTGAAAAAGCAAAGGATTCTAGCTTTCTCCCCTTGCAGGCATCGGACACAGAGAACCTCATGGTTTTCCTAAAAATCATTTTTTATGTTCCCTGGTGTTCCAAACTTAGTTTTAATCAATTTTAATTTGTTATGTTACAAACAGGGTAATAAAGTCTTAATTGGACTATAACTAATGTCATATTGTCTGCTACAAAACTGATATTTTCAGCTCTATTGTAGAGATTCTAGAATCAACTTATAAAGAATTGAAATGAAAAAAGGGCATAAGAAGACATTACCAACAACGACCACATGATGGAGATATTGTCTAGACATTACCAACAACGACCACAAGATGGAGATATTGTCTAGACATTACCAACAACGACCACAAGATGGAGATATTTTCCAAAGAGGCAAGAGGGGCAAAGCTGCGATAAGGTAAAATCATTTTTTGAAAGAGATTGTTGTCAGAATGCACATCCGTATCCCAAACAGAATCTCTAGTAAAATATGATCATTTGTGAAACAGGCAAATGAGTGTCAGCTACAATATGATTGCTACATATCTGCATTTGTTGGTATTTAAGGAGTAAGAGTGCAGGTTTAAACCTGCGATCCTGTGTTGAAGAATTTCACAACACTACCTCTAGCACATATGGAAATAAATCCTCATAATGATTATTGCCCTGGGCATGTACCAAAAAATCAGTGAGCATATATATATATATCACTGGGTTGAAGCTAGAAACACAGAATAACTGCAAACACATCCTAAATACAGTGTTCCAGCACCTTTGACCTCATCCAGAACGTATCATTTCTTGAAAGGGATTGCTGTCCGAATGCACATCTGAATCCCAAACAGAATCTCTAGTAAAATACGATCATTTGTGAAACAGGCAAATGACTGTCTCAGGGGCCCATTTCTCATTGTCAGACACATGTATGCAATGCTTTCACTGTGCATTGAGCAATAGGGATCAAAAACACCGCAGGTAAGGTTAGAAGTCATGTTCTATGATCATTTCTTTCAGCATTAGGGACTAAATATACTAAACGTATGATGCTAAAATGTTATTTTTACATATATTAATGTTATAAATGATTGCTTATGCTTTATAAACAAATCTAATTATAATAAAAGCTTAAGTTTTGTATTTATCTTGTACCATAGAACATGATTTTCTTTGTATTTCAAGCCCACAAAGTGTCCAAATGATGCACCTTTGACCTCATCCAGAACGTATCATTTCTTGAAAGGGATTGCTGTCCGAATGCACATCTGAATCCCAAACAGAATCTCTAGTAAAATACGATCATTTGTGAAACAGGCAAATGACTGTCTCAGGGGCCCATTTCTCATTGTCAGACACATGTATGCAATGCATTCACTGTGCATTGAGCAATAGGGATCAAAAACAGAAGGGAAACAGACATGGAAACCAACGAGGATGGGATTTGAACCCATGCGTGCAAAGCACAATGGATTAGCAATCCATCGCCTTAACCACTCGGCCACCTCGTTAACAAAACTGGGCTGTCCCAACTGGGTTAGCGCGCTCCAGATGATCTTTTTCTTTTTTTTCCCTCGTACTCGAGGGTCATTTTCCTGTTCCACATGCGATTTCAACATTTTCCCTGGGAGATGTCAAGCCAGCAAGCCACTGCTGTGGTTCAGTGGCCAGTGTGGAGTTCAGTGGCCCTGTTGTACACAGAAAGCACATTGAGCTCCTTGGACATGAAAAGTTCCAGATAAAAGCCATTTGTCATCCTTTCTCTTGGTGTCGATGTTGCTATTGTATGTAAAGGTGGCAACTTGCTCAGCGAGCAGGCGGAGCACACACCGAATGCAGATGTGTCTGAGTGGTGTGTCCAAGTGGCTGCAAAAGGACAGCACTCCCGGGGCGCTGTGGCTTAGTTGGTTAAAGCGCCTGTCTAGTAAACAGGAGGCCCTGGGTCTGAATCCCAGTGGATAACCGCCTACGGCTAGACTTAATTAAATGCAAGTATTCATTTCCTGTCTTTAACACGACTTGTTTTTCTTAAAATGGATGCAACTTGCAAAACATGAAATACAAACCTTGCTAATCAGCGCTAGCAGCTGGCAAAAAAAAAAGAAGTCAGCAATGTTTTTTTTCTTTAACCTTAACCCTGCTAATGGAGAAGAGTTAAACGACCGAGTCTATGCAGCTTAAACGGTGCGCACGTCGGGTTCTTAGCTGAAAGGGTGGTAAATCACGCTCACCCCAGTCCTTAATCTTTTAAAGAGGATACAAAATTGAACCTAGTCGCCACATCACATACATCCTGTTCAATGATAAAAAGGTAACATCTATCCTCGCTCCAGAGTAAATCTCAAGTTGAGGGCATATTTTTTTCACTTTACCGTGAATCGGGCTCGGCTGTACAGAGGATAGAGCAGAGCAATGAGGTCACGGGGACAGGGGAGTCACACGCTGGCTGTTTGAACACGCGGAAGATCACTGAGGGATCCACAGTATATGGACCCTCCGTGCGCAATCAGTCCACACTCCGGACTCTGAATCCTGCCATCCGAGTTAAGATCTCGGCAGAACCTGAAGCGCAGTTCCTTCTTAAAACGTAATCTGGTGAGCATTTCTAGAATCGTACTTGTATAGATGCAGCCTTTAATGTGTTGCTAGGTTAAAATTGATGACTTCTTGTATTTCAGTAGGCAACTGCCCTCTTGATTTTGGATTTAATTTCTTTATTACAGGGGCGCTTTTATGAAGCCAAGGGACCAGGGAGCTGCCCCAGTACTGGGATGGCCAGTTCGAAATCATAGAAACTATTGTCAATTCCAGTCCCATGTCAGTGCGAGCAGGGATTTTGACATCTTGTTTTGCTATGTTCTGCACCAACAGGCAGGTGGCTCGGCCATTCCGTTCCAGTCTGGGGGTACAACAGACTGCTAGGTTCAGTCTGATAAACTGAGCTGATGGTTGGAAGAAAACCATCTCAGCGTCCATTCTCTGTCCCTTCTTTAGGACAAGGCGTACCGGAAACCCTGCTGTTGACGCAGGAACGATCAGGTCCGATTTGTTTACTACCTGGCAGGCCTGAGGAATCGTCTGACCTGACCGAATGTTCTCGGGGTCACCGCTTAGAGAGTGGGCATCTGGGTCTACCCGTTTCCACAGCACACTGTTTACTGTGTCCAGCTGGGCGCCCAGTCGAACCAATAGGTCTGCACCAATGCAGACCGAATGGGTCAGCTGAGGTGCTACCTGGAAGTAGTGAGCAAACTTCCTTTTTCCGATGGAGATGGAAGCTACACAGCTTCCTTTGCTCCAAATGGACCTATGAGGTGGGGGTGCCCACCACAGAACCTGTGACTGCGTCACCAGGGTCACCTGACAGCTTCGCGACAGGTCCTCGAACAGACCTTCACTGATTATGGACTTCTCAGAGCTGAGGCTAAGAATTACATCATCAACCTGCACTTCTGCCACCTGGACCCCCTCCCACCACCATGGGGTGGTAGTCCTGGACCCCCTGAGGTACCAGGGTGCACAGAAAGGACTCCCATTCATTACCGGACAGGGAGATCCACTCTTCTTCAGGGATGAAAAGGGGGTGTGCTTTACCTGGCGGGTCAAGCAGCTGCTCGGAGCACTGCTCCTGTAGTTGGGAGACCGTGGGAGTGCTGGCCTGGGCAGGACTTCCCTGTAGTTTTGGAAAGCAAGAAGAGACATTTATTCTCGTCCAGAGGAACCAGGAGGAACCTCCAACTCAGCTATAGTGTTCAGTGGGCACTGTGTGATCACAGCATAACCACTGAATCCCCCTTTTTGCTGTGCAACAGGCTTAGGGTTTTTGACCTGAGCCCACAATTTTCCACGCTGGCAGTCCACCAGAGGCTCCAGCCTGTCAAGCAGGTCTTGGCCAATGAGTAGTGGCTCTGTTTTTAACCTAGAGATGTAAACAGGATGCACCACGTTCATTGGCCCGAACCTAAGTGCCACCCACACTCGGTGTGTGATCCTGGCATGATCCTGGGTATAGCTGGAAATATCTATTTTACAAGGTTCTACCTTAAGTCTGATGCCTTTTCCTTTCGCTACTCGTTTGAGCTCGCTGAGTAGATCGCCTGACATCAAACTAATTTCAGCCCCAGTGTCAATCAGTGCTTCTCTATCTAAGACGTTTTCAAGAGAAACCTTGATATAAATACGCCTTGCTTTGCCTTTCTGGCTGAGATTCCCTAAGAATTGTTGGAAGCCTGCCTTTTCTTTGACTTCAGGGGCGGGGTCAGCGCCCAACTCAGAGTCACAGCCTTCTTCCAGGCAGGAACCCTCCCACCCAATCAGATAGACTGAGGGAGGGGCTTGGGACGGATCCCCGCCTCCTCCAGTGAGAAGGGGCGTGGTCCCCCTAAGCTCATTCACACTTCTGGCATTCGGTGCGGAAGGTTTACCCTGTCCTGATCTCTCAGGCAGGGCTTGTTCAAGCCTGGCCAGGCGGGCTGCAGTCGACTCCCTTCGTCCAGTCTTATGATAGACTCTGCCTGAGCCCTTGCCTTCCCCGTAGCGCTCACGGCGGCTCTGACGCTTAGTGCGGTCCTGCCTGCCTATTTTGCTCGTAGCGGCGCCCGGCCTTTGTCTGTCAAATGTTAGGTTGCGCTTCTTCATGCTGCATCGTCGGCATGAGTGGAGCTTTTTAAACGTCTGTACTTACTGCGCCCCATAAGAAATCGTTCGTCCCTGTTCAAAAGAGATTGTGCGATGTCCTGCAGCGTTCGCAAAGCAAACCTTTGACAGTTTGAAAAGAGGAATTTATTCTGCTTCCTGTGCGTGCAGTAATTACAAAGTTGAACGTCTTTACACGATCTGCTGCAGTTTTCAGTGGGCGGGCTTTGTCAAATTGCTTGGAAAAACGCAGTTTCGGCTCGGGAAACATCATGAGCAGTGTCAGCACAGAGAGGACCACTGTCGTGAGGCCGGTTAGCTCAGTCGGTTAGAGTGTGGTGCTAATAACGCCAAGGTCGTGGGTTCGAGCCCCGTACGGGCCAGGTCCTTTTCTCCTCTCTTACCAAAGCTGTTAGGTTCCTTTCCGTGGTGAGATGGGTTGTCATGCAACGCTGCCACATAGTGCCGACAGACAAGAGTGTTGCGGGAGAAGAGAAAAGTGTTTGAAGTTTTAAGAGTGTATTAGGTGGAGCCAAAATCAAGTGTCACAAATACAAGTGGGAGGATTTCCAATGTTTAATATGGTAAAAATAAGCAGAAGTTATCTGCCGGTCATGGCACAGTCTGCCATGCTTTTGTCATATACTGTAAAGTGGTGTCGAACTGGAGCCTCACCATTTGCATATGTGAGGCTCCAGTTATACATCGAGTGTCACGTTAAATGACAAAAATCAAGAGAGTTAAAGCAGCTGGAGAGGTTTTCTTACAACTTTTGAGCTGACACAGTTTTGGAAAATGTTTCCTTCACGCTGCACTGTACAACATAGGCAGCCAAGAGTCTCCAAAACAAAACAGAATTGACAGATAGGAGAAAATTCCCACCCGTCCTGAAGTTCCCAAAATCCAGCACTGAGCGTAAACAAAGTGTCTAAGTAGCGTGGGAATGCTAACCCTAACCCTAACCGGAGTTTGAGCAATCCAGCACTGAGCGTAAAAAGATGAGTCAAAGTAATGTCTAATCTGATTAGTTTCCTTAGAGCTGGTTCAGAGTTTGTTCAAGAATTTACCTTTCACAGATGCGCAAAGAAGAATGTTGGGGGTGCACGCTTCAAGGTGCCTTACAGCTGTAGGGAGTGATTCGAGACGATTCGTGGCGTGTGCTCGTTCCCATATACCGTACGCCCTGGGGTGCAGTGGTAGGATGACATACAATACCGCTTGGGCACGTAACGGTGTTATTTGCAAGTGCGGGACGTGAGGGTTTTTGTTTGTTCGTTGTTTTGCTCTGCTTTGCTTTGTTTTGCTTTCCATCGCGTTGGTAAGAGCGTAAATAAAAAGGCGATTCCTGCATCTACCACTAATGTAAGAGCTATTTCAAGTGCGGCGTGGTGCGGCTTTTCAAATGCTCAACAGGATGACTTCGCATGCACGCGTGCTTTCATGAAGTCGTGTGTGCAACCATGTCTGCTTACGTGCAAACGGGCGTGGTTTCATGTATGCAAAAAACTTTCCTGGGCTCTTCTGAAGCACATAAAATTATTTGGAGATATAAATTTGTCTTGTTTTCCTCTTAGGCTCTAGAATTGATATTTTTTTTTTCATTTTTGGTATTTTTCATCATTTTTCAGAAAGTGGTTGCAAGCCCGATATCATGCGAAGAAACTTCAGGATTCGGGGATCAGTCAATGGATTTTAAAACACATCCTAAATACAGTGTTCCTGCACCTTTGACCTCATCCAGAATGTATCGTTTTTTGAAAGGGATTGCTGTCAGAATGCACAACTGAATTCCAAACAGAATCTCTAGTCAAATATGATCATTTGTGAAACAGGCAAATGAGTCTCTCAGGTGCCCATTGCTCATTTTCAGACACATTTATGCAATACTTTCACCATGCGTTGAGCAATAGGGATTAAAGATACCAGAGGTAAGGTTTAAAAGTGATTCTGAGGTGCAATAGATCAGCGATACAGCTAGGCATCTGAAATGTGGGGTTTGAGAGCCCTTCAGGGAACACCGTACCCTAAAGGTACCTGAAGTCCACTAGTATAAGCATTAAGTCACTGTCACCCCTGTTACAATGTGATTGCTACATATCTTCATTTCTTTGGTTTTTAAGGAGTAAGAGTGCAGGGGGTCTAAATCTGCGATCCAGTGTGTTGAAGTATTTCACAACACTACCTGTAGCCCGTCTGGAAATAAATCCTCATTCTGATTATTGACCTGGGCATGTACCAATAAATCACTGAGCATATATATATATATCACTGTGCTGAAGCTAAAGACCTGTATGTAATAATATGATGCTAAAATGTTATTTTCACATATAGTAATGTAATAAATGATTGCTTATGCTTTATAAACAAATCTAATTAAAATAAAAGCTTCAGTTTTGTATTTATCTTGTACCATAAAACATGATTTTCTTTGTATTTCAAGCCCACAAAGTGTCCAAATGACGCACTACATGATATAAGGAAGATTATCACATGCATATCGGTATTATCTTCCTCATTAATATGCATTCCTTTCATTACCTTTTAATTTTTAAAATGAACTCAAATTGTGTATAATGTTATAATTTAAGTAGAATAGGTTCTAATAATATAATGATAAAGTGGTGTTGCACTACTTCACTACTTCACTGCTCTATGCCGTCTGGAAATAAATC
>NW_027168193.1:782500-867500 GCF_040954835.1 Lepisosteus oculatus
GGGGGTCGGAGAGAGAGATGTCTTCCTCGTTAGTATAGGACCTGTCACGTGGACCTGTCACCTGTCCCCACCTGTCACGCGGGAGACCGGGGTACATCAGGACGCGCATTGAAGTGAAAGCAGGATGCGCTGCGACATGCACTGTGCAGATCCCGCCACACTAAGAGGTGAGTGGGTCTGTTCGATCACAGCGCTAGGCGAATCCCCAATCCCCTTTTGTGCGTGGCGACAGAAGAAGTCTGGTCTGTTTCCGCCCGGTTTCGATCCGGGGACCTTTCGCGTGTGAGGCGAACGTGATAAACACTACACTACGGAAACTGTGGTCAGATGTGCCCAGCGGCCCAGCGCTGAGCTTCGCCAATGCGATTCAGCTGCTTCCAGTGCCTTTATTGGGGTGCGCTGATGGACCGTGCTCTCTCTCCAGAGACCAGCACGCCTGTCATGGACGGAGCAGGAAAGACGGCGCCACATTCTACAGCCCTCTCCACGCAATCGACGAAATCGGGCTACTGAAGTGGAGAAAATCGCCTCTCCAGAAAGTGCAAATATCATCTTGGAGAGTATAAATCCTATTGCCGAAGGTCAGCCCTGTCTACCAGAGTGACCCTCCCACCTCCTGCAGCGATGGTCAGCTCGTCTCACACGCGAGAAGTTTCGGCTGGAAACAAGCGCCCCCTCTTCTCGCACGTTTTGCACGTTGAGTAGTTTTAATGCGGCTCCTTCGTACACAGTGCTGATCTTTTGGAAAGCAGGAGGCAAAATTGACACGTTCCCATACCGGGAGTCGAACACGGGCCATCTGGGTGAAAACCAGGAATCCTAACCGCTAGACCATATGGGAGTGCGCAACCCTGCTGTTCCGGGCATCATGCAAGCAAACTACATAAATATGAGAAAACACGCAAGAGAGTTGTCACTCAGAGTGTCGAAGGGTCGATGTATACTGGGGCTCAGTTGAAATGCAACGTCAGGACTTTCCCGAATTATGTCACACGAAGAGAGCACAGCCTTTTCCGCCCTGCCCCGTGTGTATCGGTAACTCGCCGTGATCGTATAGTGGTCAGTACTTTGCGTTGTGGCCGCAACAACCCCGGTTCGAATCCGGGTCACAGCAGAATAGGGGCGTCTGCTTTTACTACTTGCACGAGTGAAAGCAAAAAAAAGCCAATTGATGTGAACGAACGGCGCTTTACAGAGGAGTACTGCCTGACTGGATCGTTGATGAACGACAGGGACCACTCCGACCTCTTCTCGGGTTTCTTCAATGACTTACTAAGGATCTTCTTCACATTCGCCCATGCAGGGGAAGCCAGTTACACCAAAGCAAACGCAGGAAAGTGCAATTCAAGCAGAGACCAGGAGGGACTTGTTTACACCGAGAGTGGTTGGAGAATGGAACAATGCGCCCAGCCCTGTTGCTGGAGCCGATTCTTGATGAGATCTTGGGCTCACTAAGAAGCCCCCGCTGGATGCTAATCTTTCTGTTGTTCTTGCAGGTCCTGCGCTGCTTTTGAGCCGACAGAGCTCGTCCTGATCTGTCGGCACAGCCCAATTGCAAATGATCGGCTCCGCATACAGAAGGAACGTGCGTTTGGTACAAGAGTGCATGAAGGCACCGGAAATACATTGGGAACAAATGACCGGTCGCTCAATACCTCTGTGAAGTACAGGAGCGTGCAAAACGAGGCTGTTTCCGCCCGGTCTCGAACCGGGGACCTTTCACGTGTTAGGCAAACGTGATAGCCGCTACACCACGGAAACCTGCAGGGATTGCTGCTGGTGTCTCGCTTGCGTTTCGGGCTGAGAAAGGGACACGTCACTTTAGGCAGGGGGCGCTGGAGAGAGGAACAAAGGGCGCGATGAAACAAAACACCGAAACCCGGGATCGAGCCAGGGACCTTTAGAACATACTCTCACGAATCGTTAGAATACGTGCGTTTGATCATCAATTGCGTAACAACCACATTCGTTCGACTTGAGCCATCAAGCTCATAGTTTTCAAATCTTGAAAGCTGTCATTGAGCACATCATAGTGTGCAGTACGCCCCGTAACTTGCGCACTTCAACAGAAAGAAGAGCAGACAGCTCCATAAATATGCGAGGCGCAGAGAGTGCAAGGCGAGCCGCACACGTTTCGGTGGCTGAGAGAGGGCAGTTTTTGCTTCTGCATTTCCCAAGTAAGGACGCATGACAACAAGCGATCGCGGTGCTCATTTACGACATAGTGGTGATGAGTTTTCAGTACGTGTTCTTTTGAACGAGCAATGAGGTTGCTGCCTTGGACAGCTGACTGCACGCTCTCATTGTGCCACGTGATGAGTATTCACCAGGCTCGTTCAGTCATTAGTCACATTCCATCGTTTGCCATAAGCAGATGCTGCAAGGTGATGTGGATATCAGTTCCCAGTCTTGTGGACGAGGACAAAAAGAACACACAAGGGCTCATCCGCGAGTTGAACCCAGGACCTCCCACTCCCTAAGCAAGAATCATACCCCTTAACCAATGAGCCATGGCAGCACTTTCCATTTTATTCTGTCAGCGAGCTTGAGGACGGGGGAGAGGCGTCATTCACTCGTCCAGTCAGACCTTCATCAATAAGTCAAGAAAGCCGCAATTACACGACTGCCTTGCAGACGAAGGGCAGTGAACTGCACCGGTAAGAGGGGAACAAGCGGCACTAGGCGACACCGAGGCATGAGCCCCAGCGAGGGGGGCTAGCTTGCATGGTACAGCGCTCGCTTTGCATGCGAGAGGTAGCAGGATCATTTCCCACGTCCTCCAGGTGTGTGCTTAGAGCTTGATGTGCCGAAAGGTGTCCTTTAGCCTGTGGTCACGCCTTGCATGGAGAGCGTCATGCAGCTGTCAATCATTTCGCAGCCACGCCCCCTCTTCATCTTCTCTCTGCCTTAAGCGTCTCCGCCACTCTCTCTTGACATTTCATGTCAGCATGTCAGAAGTCCGAGTGACGTTTTTAATGGCTGAGTGAGGGCACGATGCTGAAGCAGAGAGGCCACTTCAGCCAGAGAGACTTGTGCTAGGTGAGATCTGAAAAACAGACTCGCAACAGAAACAGACCAAAAAAGTATCGGTGAGATCAAAAGGCAAATGCAACATCCAGCAGAGGGCGTCTAAAGATTAGGGAACGGGCGACTGAAATCCATATGAGGCAAACTTTCCGGCTGTGTACTGCAGCTGGCCTCGTTGGCGTAGTTGGTAGCACGTCAGTCTCATCATCTGAAGGTCCTAAGTTTGATCCTCACACGGGGCAGGGCTGCTTCCTCTCTTGCTCTTTTCAAACACTTGCGGCAACTGTTCGCTCATAACCACGTCTGGAATGCGTGACCTTTACACGGGGGAGAAGCAACGCCGCATCCCTTTTCTAAAGAACATTCACATTCAGAAATAAGTCAAGAAATTTGCCATTACTTTCGCTCGCGCTGCTGTCAGCCTGCCCATGTTGCCAAAGAAAGATTCACTCGGCGTCAACATGACAGAACAGCGATCACTTGAAAACACTGTTCCACACTCCGTAAGCAAGAACTTCAGTGTTTGCAGTCACCCGATATGCCGATAGTCAAAGGAGCACAAAACACGAAGCGTCAAAAGACAAGATGAGTTGATGGAAAGAGCGTTGAATTGATGAGCACAAAAGTTCAGCTCGTACAATAGGCAACGAAGGTCCCGGCGTCATCATCGCACTTGAAAGGACTGCCTTGCAGACTAAGGGCAGTGGGAGGTTGCTGTTTTGAGATGGAGGCATTGGGATGGTGGGCCGAGATCTATTCTTCTTAAGGAATTCTTCATCGTGAAAGATCGGTCCACAGGTCATCCAAAGAACTTACAAATTTTTTGGACTCGGGGAATCGCGTGCTTCCGGAAGGGAGTGAAGTGCTCAAACACATGACATGCCCCCTTGATCTCACATGCACAATTCTGCTGCAACATGCACAGCTACCGTCCACACCAGGCAGTGGGGCTTCAGCAGAATTTGCTACGCCACCTGCAATTACATATCCAGCTGCACACATATACATGGCCCCTCTGTCCTTTTCAGGATCTCAAAAAAAAGCATAGCGTGGTTTTCCTGCAACCTGATTGACCGCATCTCCCTCAGAATGTGCCCCGTTGCATTCATTGCTGAAGCAGGACGGAGGCTAACGGGCATGCCAGAACAGTTAGGCTCAGCGATCTCTCCAAAATATTGTGGTTGTAGTGGAAGAAATATGGTTTAAATTGTACCTTGGTATTTCAAACTCTCTCTAGAATGTTATCCATTTCTATTTTATTTTGACAGTAACTGGCTAATGACACTAGATGAAAAGAGAAGAAAGAAAACACAACGTTTCGGCCGTGGAGCCTTCTTCAGGTGTGAGGGCTCCACGGCTGAAATGTTGTTTTCTTTCTTCTCTTTTAAGCATGGAATAGACCTATTACTTGTTCCTTTGCAGCCTACGCATGCTGACACAGCTCCCCACCTGAACTGCTAATGATGCCTGGTAGTTTGTGGTACTTGGGTATTGTCTTATGTTTGCTCAAACTGCATATGTGTGATTGCATATTTTTGGGTATTTTCATATGTCAATATTTAATTCACTGACATTCCTGTATGCTTGGAAGAAAGGTAGATTGGATTTGGCACAGGACGCCTGCCCATATTTGTTGATCATTGTTGGGCTGGAAAAACAATGATAAAAAGTGTATGAAAAAAGCTCTCTCCAATATTTCCCTTCTCTTCGCCATGGTTACACTGCCCGTTCTTTCCGTCTTTTGTCCTTCAACAAAGATTCCAGGGCTCTTTTTCCACCATAATATCAGAAGCCAAAAAATAACCATCTAATGTGTAAACAGCATTTGTAATGTTGGTAGCTGGAAGAGGTCAAGTATGTTTGCAAGACCTAGCTGATTACACCACAGACTTACTTTGTTGTTGTCAGTTTTTTTTTTCTCTTTTAAAGGCTGTAGGTGGGGTGTGATGGACTGTACCACTATCATAGAAGATTTTTTCAGGACACATCGCAGTTCCATAGTCGAATTTATCAATAGTAGAATTCCATAGGACCTTATTTACCAACATATTACCCAGTGTGAGACTCTGCCAGTAAACCTCAGAGCATTGAGTTCTCCACTGATAAAGATGGCTGTCTGAAGTCATGAAATCCACTGCTGGGATGCCTGAGAGACAGTAATTGAATCTTGGCTGGAATTAGGCTTTCTATTAGTGTTGATCTTTGGGAATTATGTGGTAAAAAGGGAAAACTCCTTTACTTTAGTCACTTTGAATGTTCAAATGTACAGAACCTGCAAAACTAAGCAATGAAAAAAATCCATCACCACTCTCATGATAGCATAACTCATAGTCTCTGCTGTTGTGTAACAATACACACTTTCAATTTTCTTATCGCCTGTCTCCAGAGAGAATGTTGTTAGTGCTGATGACCTTGAATTAGACCTTGTTGACTCTGTAAAACAATCTTCCTCTGCTTGATTTTCACTCAGATTGATTTTGTTCTCAGATTATTCCTGGCAGGACTGAGTTTCTAGGAAATGAAAAGTGAAAGAAAAAGTACAGAAGATCAGCCCTTGAATATACAACATTGTGCAGTGAGATTGTTAAATGTATTAGCTGCTATCCTGTGCTAGAGCCTGTCGTGGTAAGCAGTGGATGACAGGATCTAGCACAGATACTAATGAAACACTGTTAATGAAAGATAAAACACTTGAGTCTTATTTTAGTTTTCCATTTCCCTTTCATTTGTGATGTACTGTACAACAGGCCACAGAACATGCACAAAAACAGATATGCACACATTCACACCAGGCAATGACAGTCTGCCCAGTCAGAATCTGAGCTGAGGTATCAGAATTCTGAATTCCCTGAATTCTGTCATGGATCATCCACAATAAGGGCAATATTTGAACACGAGGATCCCCAGGAGAGAGCCTAGTAACATAAATCTTGGAGCAAAAGCAGATGATTAACTTCATAGTTTGTGTGGTTGAGCCAAAGTTGAGCAGGAGGATATGTGAGTCACCATTCTTAGAAATGGATCCAACTTCAGACAGGCGTCAAAAGTAAGAGTATACAGTGCTGGGGCAATGACACTTCAATGATCAGAAGGATAACAAGAGTTTTAATGCATTGAAATTGATTTTCTGGTGATGCACACTGTCATGGAACTATTAATTTTTAAGGATCACTTACTGACGTCAGACAGCTGCCAATTCTCCAGACTGGAAGGATGAACAGTTTATCCCCCTAGGTACCATATTTCCATATTTCGAAGCATTGGAATAATACATGTCATACAGCAACATAAAAACAGGAAGACAAGTATCACAGCCCCTATAATCGGTGTTAGTAACTTAAAAGAAAAACATTCCCCCTGGCCCAAACAGTGATTCTAACCAGGAGAGAAAAGCCGGTGTATCTTTTATGCCTCTCTCTTTATTCACCTTGTCTTTTAGTTCTTTCAAATGCTGAATAGCGAGCGTAAGATTTCCGTAATCATAGTCATTAGCTGGAATATATGTACAACAGGAGTCTCCTACTAAAGCATAGACTCCTCCAGATGCTGCATTTTGAAGGTCCAGCACGAACCTGTTCTGAAGTGCCATTAATCTAACTCCCCTTAATTCTTGTTTGATAGCGTCTAACGTGATATTAATAAAAGAGTACATTTCATAAAAAGTCGCATGGGTGAGGCTGTAGACTGAGGCATTAAAGCACATATATAACAAGATGCATTAAATTTCTTTAACTTTACAGTATGATTTATAAATTTATACCACAAATTACTCATATTCCCCTCATTATCAGTTTCATTCAGCCAGTTTGTATACAAAGAGGCTTCGTGTTTAGATTCTTCCTCTTTTGGGGTGGTGACAGGCTTCTACATAAAAAGGAAAAAGGCTGTGCACATCAGTCCCAAGCAGGTTATCCCCATCTGTCCTTGTGGAGACATCACTCCTGCGCTTTGCTCAGTTCGTTTGTGACCTTTTTACAGTGGGAAGCATGAATCCAGGGCACCATTTCTGTGACCTTCACAGCAGTGGCAGTGGTCAGCAGCACCTGGTACAGCCCCCTCCACCTGAGTGAACACCATTTCTTTTTCCTGAAGTCTTTCACCAGAATCCAGTCTCCTTATTCACTCATTAGTTCTTACAGCACAGGTAAATCCCTGTGGGCTGGAGCCCAGCATAATCCTAGGCTTTTTTGGTCAACATTGGTCAACAGATTGGTCAACAACTGGGTAATAACTCTTAGAAAAATCTACACATTGTTCCCCTGCCTCAGCTGTGACGTTTTGCAGAACAATTCTAGCTGAAGTTGTAAAATTTCTCTTTGTTCCGTTCCTGCAAAACATCTTATTATGAACAAATAAACCACAATAATCATTTGCATCTAGGGGAATCACTCCCAAGGGTAACCCCCCTTAAAGCTATATTGTTCTACCCATCAGGTTCTGCCACTAGATAAGAGAACCTTTCCCATGAAATCATTTTTTGACCTTCATGATCCCTTCAGGGCGTACAATTAGCACAGAAGCAGCAGCTTTAGTCCACATGTTTTTCAAACAGGATATTAACGATATGATCATAACGAATAATACCAGACCCACAAATATGTATTGAACCAGAGACCCTCTCCATGTTCCTAGCACAGACTGTAGCCATGCACCAATACCCCAATCATCTGGATTGCAGGATTTACGAAGAAAATTATTTTCGCAGTAATTAATTTATTATATTTACTATATTTATTATACACGTGTAAATTAATTACTGCGAAAATAATTTACTTCGTACACTGTGCAGAGTGCCGTATACTCCTAGTTGCGGCACACACGATACATACAGTAAAAAGCCTCAGGCACTGTGTTAGATGTGTTTTCGACGTTATATATGCGTTTATTAATGTCGTCGATTTTACGGTTGCAATTCGACGTTGATTATACGTCGAGGCGACGTATATATACGTATAGCCGTATTTTCGCCGTGAATATACGTATATTCGACGAATCAATGCCCACTGGGTAAACTCTTGAGCAAACTCTGAACCAGCTCTAAGGAAACTAATCCGATTAGACGTTACTTTGACTCATCTTTTTACGCTCAGTGCTGGATTGCTCAAACTCCAGCTAGGGTTAGGGTTAGCATTCCCACGCTACTTCGACACTTTGTTTACGCTCAGTGCTGGATTTTGGGAACTTCAGGACGAGTGGGAATTTTCTCCTATCTGTCAATTCTGTTTTGTTTTGGAGACTCTTGGCTGCCTATGTTGTACAGTGCAGCGTGAAGGAAACATTTTCCAAAACTGTGTCAGCTCAAAAGTTGTAAGAAAACCTCTCCAGCTGCTTTAACTCTCTTCATATTTGTCATTTAATGTGACACTCGATGTATAACTGGAGCCTCACATATGCAAATGGTGAGGCTCCAGTTCAACACCACTTTACAGTATCTGACAAAAGCATGGCAGACTGTGCCATGACCGGCAGATAACTTCTGCTTATTTTTACCATATTAAACATTGGAAATCCAACCACTTGCATTTGTGACACTTGATTTTGACTCCACCTAAGACACTCTTAAATCTTCAAACACTTTTCTCTTCTCCCGCAACACTCTTGTCTGTCGGCACTATGTGGCAGCGTTGCATGACAACCCCTCTCACCACGGAAAGGAACCTAACAGCTTTGGTAAGAGAGGAGAAAAGAACCTGGCCCGTACGGGGATCGAACCCGTGACCTTGGCGTTATTAGCACCACGCTCTAACCAACTGAGCTAACCGGCCTCATGACGGTGGTCCTCTCTGTGCTGCAAATAATCGAACTCAGGGAATTTCTTTTGCCCTCCTTTGAATAGAAAGCCGTGTAATTCAGTGTACGGGCTTTCTCGTGCAGTTTCATGTTCTTGTAACCCAAATCCTACACTGGCCTGAAGAGTCCCCCCATTTCACAGCATTTTTCAGCTGATTTAAAATGTACCTAAAGGAGAAGCATTATTGAAGACCATCAATTACCAAGAGCTTTTGTCAAAGGTTTTGGTGGTCATTTTTAATGACCACAGAGCACTATGACCTCGGTTTTACATCTCATCCGAAAGACAGCGCCCTTTTACAACACAGCGTCTCCGTCACTATGCTGGGACATTGGGACCCGCACAGACCTCAGGGTGAGCGCCCCCCCGCCGGCACCATTAACACCGCTTCCAGCTGGAAGCTTTGTTTTTCCCTGTAGCTTACCCTCATCCGGGTACTGACCTGGCTCACACCTGCTAAGCTTCAGTGGGTTTTCAGTTGCGAGTTGCAAGGGGATGCAAGTGATGGAGCTGCTCGCTGCAAAAGCCACTACATTGGCCGGGAATCAAACCCAAGCCTCCCGCGTGGCAGGCAAGAATTCTACCACTGAACCACCAATGCTCAGTGTCTGGGCCTTCAAAAAAGACGCTTTTTTGGTGCTCTGTGCAAAAAGCGTCGACATATGCTTCCAGCTGCAAAATGCCATTCGCGGATGCTGAAGAATTTATTTTCAAGGCAGCGGGTACAAGCGATTGGGCGTTTTAAAACCACCAGGAACAGCAAAGAGGCGCGCTTCTTTGCTTGCGCCGGAACACACCGACTGGAGGCGGACAACGTAGTCGGCAGGATTCGAACCTGCGCGGGGAGACCCCAATGGATTTCTAGTCCATCGCCTTAACCACTCGGCCACGACTACAGCAAGCCCCGCTGCCGCTGCGTTGTTGCTACAATCTTACCTGGATCGCGAGGCGCCGGCGGAAGCCTATTTCAAAGTCGTTCTCCGTTTCAAAAAAACATTTCCAAAATACAAGCCTTGCAGACAGACACGCCTCAGAGGACTTAAGGGTGGCTTCATGTCGGAATGATAAAGTCTCCCCGTCCGGACATGAAAATTCCACTTTGTTACACACAAAAAAAGAATCAACAACAGAGAAATGCCCACAAGCATTTGAAAAGCCGCACCACGTCGCACTTGAAATACCTCTTACATTAGTGGTAGACGCAGGAATCGCCTTTTTATTTACGCTCTTACCAACGCGATGGAAAGCAAAACAAAGCAAAGCAGAGCAAAACAAAACGAACAAACGAAAACCCTCACGTCCCGCACTTGCATATAACGCCGTTACGTGCCCAAGCGGTATTGTACGTCATCCTAGCACTGCACGCCGGTGCGTATGGTATATGGGAACGAGCACACGCCACGAATCGTCTCGTATCACTCCCTACAGCTGTAAGGTGCCTTGAAGCGTGCACCCCCAACATTCTTCTTTGCTCATCTGTGAAAGGTAAACTCTTGAGCAAACTCTGAACCAGCTCTAAGGAAACTAATCCGATTAGACGTTACTTTGACTCATCCTTTAAGGGACCCTTGTTAATTGGAGAAATCAATGATTTCGAATGAATTCTGTATGCGTTAAAAGACAGCTATACACAGAAAACATGCAGGACACTGCTCATGATGTTTCCCGAGCCGAAACACAGTGCGTTTTTCCAAGCCATCTGACCAAGCCTGCCCACTGAAAACTGCAGGAGATCGTGTAAAGACGTTCAAGTTTGTAACTACTGCACGCACAGGAAGCAGAATAAATTCCTCTATTCAAACTTTCAAAGGTTTGCTTTGCGAACGCTGCAGGACATCGCACAATCTCTTTTGAACAGGGACAAACGATTTCTTATGGGGCGCAGTAAGTACAGACGTTTAAAAAGCTCCACTCATGCCAATGATGCAGCATGAAGAAGCGCAACCTAAAGTTTGCATTCCTAGCACTGTTGCATTCCCCGCATCAGTAGCTAAGAGAATATAATTTACGACTCTTGTTAATACAGTTTCAGAAACCAGACTGAAATTTCTCAAGTATATTATTTGAATCCATTTGATGTTGGGCAACAACTATTCTTTCAAGACTTTTAGATTGAAATGGGACCTTTGAGACAGGCCTGTAGTTGTTAAGAACTTGTGGATCCAAATTTGACTTCTTAAGGAGCGGTCTAAGAACCACTACCTTAAATTGATCATGTACGACGCCTGACGCAAGCGATGCATTCATCATACTAATTATAGGTCCTGCCAGTCCTTCGAGGGAATCTTTGACTAGCTGAGTGGGGATGGGATCTAGCGAACAGGTGGTTGACTTTGTCTTACGTCTGTGTTCATGAGTCCACCATAAGAAGAAATCTGAACAGGAGTGGTGATCATGCGAGGTCACCACGGAGGAAACCACTGCTCTCCCCCCAAAAAAAACCACCACTGCCCCTCTCAAGTTTGCTAAAGACCACATGGATGTTCCACAACTCCTGGAACAATGTTCTGTGGACAGACGTGACAAAAGTTGAACTTGTTGGTAAATGTGCACAGCGTTATGTTTGGAGATAACAAAACACCACATACCAACTCCAAAACCTCATCCCACCTGGGAAGCATGGCGGAGGCTGTACGGCTTGCAATCATCGAGGGACCGATGAATTCCAAGATGTATCAGGAAATTCTACAGCAGAATGTCAGGGTGTCTGCCTGTGATCTAAAACTCGAAAGACGCTGGGTCATGCAGCATGACAAAAACAAAGGAGTACATCAACAACAGAGTGGCTGAAACAGTAGAAATTCCGTATGTTGGGATGGCCAAGTAAGAGTCCTGACACACACGCTTTCACTCATATGAGCTACACGGCTACCAAGATGATCTCAGATGCGCCGAGCTGGTACGGAACATATTGAACTGATCGACGGCGAATTGTCTCTCAGACAGGCTTTTCACCTCTAAGCTCCCTGACTGACAGTGATCAGCTAGGTAGTAAAACAGTCAGCTGCTTCTAAGCCTTAAACAGCTGCATCTCGGCGCTTCCACGGAGAGATGATTTGAAAGCCGAACATCGCCCATTGGGAACACCTTACTATCACTAGTTTAAGAGACTCTTAAGGTCTTGCAGAGGTGCCTGTCTAATAGCATGCGCTTTGCAAGCTATAGGTGTTTAGGCTGAGGCAGAATGCCTGTTAACAAAATGTTTTTCTAAAGGGGCCTCGCACTCTTTTCCAAGCAATGGTCACCATCCCCACCGAGTGTCACAATGTAGTCATGTCCTAGGACATCACCTGTTAGTCTCCATTTGTCTGCAACCAACACTTTAGGTTACGGGGTCACAACCGCACCCCGGAGACCAGAGGAGCCGTTGGCATTCTGGCGGCGCAGATTGGGCTGAAGATGGGGCGCTTGAATCTCGCTGTTGGAGGCCGTCTGAAACTGACCCAAGCCTTTCCCTTGAATTAAATGTAAATAAGAAATGAACCCCAGATGCACATGGAATCAATCACGTGTTTCCTTTGAGCCGTTTCAGAGACTGCTCCAGAGTTTACCTTGCACAGATGCGCAAAGATTAATGATGGGGGTGCACGCTTCCAGGCGTCTTACAACTGTAGGGACTGATTAGAGACAATTCGTAGCTTGTGCTCATTTCCCTCTATTCCCCGTGTTGCAGTGGTAGGATGACTTAAATTCCTGCTTCGACACGTAACGGGATTATAATCAAGTGCAGGAGCTGAGGGCTTTAGTTTTGTTTCGTTTTCCATGGCGTTCGTAAGCGCGCAAATCAAAGGCAATTCCTGCGTCTAACACGAATGTAAATGCTTTTGAAAGTGCAGTGTGGTGCAGCTTGTAAAATCCTTGTCCACATTTGTGGTTTGTTGATGTTTTTTCTGTCTGCCAAAGTTGCATTTTGACATCCGGACTGGGGGACTTTATCATTTGAACGTGAAGCCAGCCTTAAACCCTCTGAGGCGTGTCTGTCTGCCGGCACGAATCTTGTGAAAGGTATTTTTTTTAACGGAGAGCAACTTTAAAAAGGTTTCCGCAGCCACCTCGCAGTCCGTGTTTGATTATAGGAGGAATGCGGCGGCGGGGAGCTCGCATTTGTCGTGCTCGAGTGGTTAAGGCGATGGGCTCGAAATGCGTTGGGGCTTCCCCGCGCAGGTTCGAAACCTGCCGACTCCGGCGTCTGCCGCACGTCGCCTTGTGCCTGCACGGCAGAGGCGAAGTGCCGCTTCTCCTTTCCTGGTACTATAAAAACGCTAAATCGCTTGGCCCCGCTGCCATGGACATCAATTCTTCAGATAACCACACATTTTGCGTTCGCACCTCTGGTGCTCTACTTATGCCTTTGAAAACCTAATGAATAAAGCTGTAAGAACCGACACGATGTGTAGGTGCTCTTAAAGCACGCAGTAAAGAACTGTTAACAGCAAGGGTTTCAGTGGGTTAACTGAGGAGAAGGCGTGATCGCTAATTGTTGACTTTTTATTTGGTGTTAGAAACACTCTTACTGTGCATGACGTGCAACAAATGTAGCCACAGAAATTGCATCACGCTTTCATGTATGCTATTGCAGACACCAACGTTGCCTAGATAGAAAACCGAAATAGCCGTGGGTTTGCTTGCTGGTCTGAAGGATCTCTCTTCGAATCTCTATCATTTGTCAATGGAAGTAAAAGGCGCTGCAATCTGATACGTTCAGAATCAAACCCGCAGCTGTTGTTCGACTTTATTTCTTGACTAATTACAACTGAGTGTCGCATGAGCAGTTACATAAACTTGTCTGGTATATTTGAACACAAATGCCGTTCTTCAATTAAAACTAACAGTACATTGTCAGGGACATTCAGTTCTATACAAACAAGAGACAGACAAGAGAATATTTCTACCGTTCATGTGGACTACGTGTTGACTTACTGATCGGAATAATTGAAAGGTTCGGGCTCATAGCTGATGGAGTGCGTGCTAATTAGAACAGCAACGCTGAGCTCTCAGCACCGTATTGAGCCCAGGTGTTTTTCTAAAGCTGTCAGGTGCAGTTCATTTACATGAAGGAAATCTCTTACTGGGTACGATTACAATGCAGTAAGTAGCACAGACTACTTAGGGAGTAGCCCGATGCATTTAAAAACGACCCGAGCCAGGCAGGAGTCGAACCTGCAATCTCCTGATCCGTAGTCAGACGCGTTATCCATTGGGCCACTGGCCCTGGTATGACACTGCAGGACTGTAACCCAGTGAGATCAGCACTGCAACTAGTAAAATATTACCCCCGGTCCATTCTTTTCCAAAAGTGAGAAACACCTGTTTTCTACATTTTGTCTGTTTTAAAACCATATCTTTTTAAACCAAACCAAGAGTTTGTCTTTTGCACTGATATTCTGATTCATTTCGATTTCAAAGAAAAAAAAAAACATTATCTTCCAAAGCATCATAAAATTGTCCATTCTTCCAGACTCTACTTCTCTCTTGTAGTAGTACAGCAGACCTTTGCAGGTGAGCAGATCACAGAGTCTGAAATATGCTTCCTCCATCAAGCAAAGTACCTGAACATGACTCTGTCTTCATAAAAGCGCCCCTGTAATAAAGAAATTAAATCCGAAATCAAGAGGGCAGTTGCCTACTGAAGTTCAAGAAGTCATCAATTTTAACCTAGCAACACATTAAAGGCTGCATCTATACAAGTACGATTCTAGAAATGCTCACCAGATTACGTTTTAAGAAGGAACTGCGCCTCAGGTTCCGCCGAGATCTTAACTTGGATGGCAGGATTCAGAGTCCTGAGTGCGGACTGATGGCGCACGGAGGGTCCACATACTGTGGATCCCTCAGTTTTCTTCCGCGTGTTTAAACCGCCAGCGTGTGACTCCCCTGTCCCCGTGACCTCATTGCTCTGCTCTCGCCTCTGTGCAGCTGAGCCCGACTCATGGTAAAGTGGAAAACAATATGCCCTCAACGTGGGATTTACTCTGGATCGAGGATAGATGTCACCTTTTTATCGTTGAACAGGATGTATGTGATGTGGCGACTAGGTTCAATTTTGTATCCTTTTAAAAGATTAAGGACTGGGGTGAGCGTGATTTACCACCCTTTCAGCTAAGAACCCGACATGAGCACCGTTTAAGCTGCATAGACTCGGTCGTTTAACTCTTCTCCATTAGCAGGGTTAAGGTTAAAGAAAAAAAACATTGCTGACTTCTTTTTTTTTGCCAGCCGCTAGTGCTGATTAGCAATGTTTGTATTTCATGTTTTGCAAGTTGCATCCATTTTAAGAAAAACAAGTCGCGTTAAAGACAGGAAATGAATACTTGCATTTAATTAAGTCTAGCCGTAGGCGGTTGTCTGTAAGGACCAGTTCTGTTCAAGAAGACACAACAAAGAAGGCACCACTGGGATTCGGACTCAGGATCTCCTGTTTAAGAGACAAGCACTTTAACCAACTAAGCCACGGCGCCCCGGGATAGTTGTCCTTTTGCAGCCACTTGGACACACCACTCAGACACATCTGCATTCGGTGTGTGCTCCGCCTGCTCGCTGAGCAAGTTGCCACCTTTATACAATAGCAACATCGACACCAAGAGAAAGGATGACAAATGGCTTTTATCTGGAACTTTTCATGTCCAAGGAGCTCAATGTGCTTTCTGTGTACAACAGGGCCACTGAACTCCACACTGGCCACTGAACCACAGCAGTGGCTTGCTGGCTTGACATCTCCCAAGGAAAATGTTGAAATTGCATGTGGAACAGGAAAAGGACCCTCGAGTACGAGGGAAAAAAAATAAAAAGATCATCTGGAGCGCGCCAACCCATGTCTGGACAGCCCAGTTTCGTCGACAAGGTGGCCGAGTGGTTAAGGCGATGGACTATTAATTCATTGTGCTCTACATGCATGGGTTTGAATCAATTCCTCGTCGCTCTCTATGTCTGACACGTGTGCCTGTTCGACGTTGGCCCTCCTTTTGTTTGCTCCAGTACTAGAGCCTTACATTTTCTAGCGGTGGCTGAACATGGTATAGTAGGCTAACGTCGGTATCGAGCAGTGGCAGTAACAGTATTTACGTGCCGCTGCTGCCAAGTGGCTTTGGGTTGAGACCGCGTTTTCACTTACTTGCAGCAAAAACGGAGAAAGCGATTTTTGACAGTCTCTCGAGAGACTGCGCTAGGTGTTTAGGGATAGACTTTGTCAGTTCCCAATGGGATGATGGCCTCTCAAATAGTTTGTGATTCCTCTAGACGTTTATACAGTAGAAGCCTGCTTCGTGGCTTAAATCCAAGCTAAGGAAACGAGTTTGAGGTCTGATGCAGAACTGCGAATTCAATGAAGGGGAACACTACAGTACATTGCACTGTATGTGTGAGGAAAGCTGCCCCCTTCTGTTCCTTGTCGACCGAACAGAGGACTGTAAAGGATACCGCCAAGAAACTTTAGGATGCTGGTTGGAATCC
Organism: Lepisosteus oculatus; assembly: GCF_040954835.1. Taxonomy (NCBI): domain Eukaryota; kingdom Metazoa; phylum Chordata; class Actinopteri; order Semionotiformes; family Lepisosteidae; genus Lepisosteus; species Lepisosteus oculatus. The sequence goes on from NW_027168193.1 coordinate 798,768, forward strand.
AGCTCCAAAGAAGCCCCTTTGGGTGTTATGTCATCAAAAAGTAAGAACAGAGAATCTCCCTTGGATCAAAAGCGCAACAGAACTGTTTTCCATGGAGCAGGTTTCAGACCCGTAGACCTGTTTTATTTGTAGGGCAGGGCGCATTCCCAAACGCGAATCTCCTGTTTTAGAAATGCTTTGGGCGGCGTGAAGTGAAAATAAGAAGTGGGCTCCAGATGCACATGGAAGCAATCAAGTGTTTCATCCGAGCTGTTTCAAAGACTGCTCAAGAGCTTTCCTTTTACAGAGGCCCAACGATTAATGATGGGGGTGCACCCTTCAATGTGCCTTACGACTCTAGGGAGTGATTGAGACGATTCGTAGCGTGTGTTCATTTCCCTCTATTCCCCATGTTACAGTGGTAAGATGACGTAAATTCCTGCTTCGACACGTAACGGCATTATAATCAAGTGCAGGAGCTGAGGGCTTTTGTTTTGTTTCGTTTTCTATGGCGTTCGTAAGCGCGCAAAACAAAGACAATTCCTGCATCTAACACGAATGTAAATGCTTTTGAAAGTGCAGTGTGGTGCAGCTTGTAAAATCCTTGTCCACATTTGTGGTTTGTTGATGTTTTTTCTGTCTGCCAAAGTTGCATTTTGACATCCGGACGGGGAGACTTTATCATTTGAACGTGAAGCCAGCCTTAAACCCTATGAGGCGTGTCTGTCTGCCGGCATGTATCTTGTGAAAGGTATTTTTTTTTTAACGGAGAGCGACTTTAAAAAAGTTTCCGCAGCCACCTCGCACTCTGTGTTAGATTATAGGAGGAATGGGGCGGCGGCGAGCTCGCTGTAGTCGTGGCCGAATAGTTAAGGCAATGGACTTGAAATCCATTGGGGACTCCCCGCTCAGGTTCGAATCCTGCCGACTACGGCGTCTGCCGCACGTCACCTTGTGCCTGTGCGGCAAAGGCGAAGTGCCGCTTCTCCTTTCCTGGTACTATAAAAATGCTACATCGCTTGGTCCTGCTTCCATGGAAAGCAGTTCTTCAGGTGATTCTAGTCTCTTACCAAAGCTGTTAGGTTCCTTTCCGTGGTGAGATGGGTTGTCATGCAACGCTGCCACATAGTGCCGACAGACAAGTGTGTTGCGGGAGAAGAGAAAAGTGTTTGAAGATTTAAGAGTGTCTTAGGTGGAGCCAAAATCAGGTGTCACAAATGCAAGTGGGAAGATTTCCAATGATTAATATGGTCAAAATAAGCGGAAGTTACCAGCTGGTCCGGCACAGTCTGCCATGCTTTTGTCATATACTGTAAAGTGGTGTCGAACTGGGTGTCGAACTGGAGCCTCACCATTTGCATATGTGAGGCTCCAGTTATACATCGAGTGTCACATTAAATGACAAAAATGAAGAGAGTTAAAGCAGCTGGAGAGGTTTTCTTACAACTTTTGAGCTGACACAGTTTTGGAAAATGTTTCCTTCACGCTGCACTGAACAACATAGGCAGCCAAGAGTCTCCAAAACAAAACAGAATGGACAGATAGGAGAAAATTCCCACTCGTCCTGAAGTTCCCAAAATCCAGCACTGAGCGTAAACAAAGTGTCTAAGTAGCGTGGGAATGCTAACCCTAACCCTAGCTGGAGTTTGAGCAATCCGGCACTGAGCGTAAGAAGATGAGTCAAAGTAACGTCTAATCGGATTAGTTTCCTTAGAGCTGGTTCAGAGTTTGCTCAAGAGTTTACCTTTCACAGATGAGCAAAGAAGAATGTTGGGGGTGCACGCTTCAAGGCGCCTTACAGCTGTAGGGAGTGATTCGAGACGATTCGTGGCGTGTGCTCGTTCCCATATACCGTACGACCCGGGGTGCAGTGCTAGGATGACGTACAATACCGCTTGGACACGTAACGGCGTTATATGCAAGTGCAGGATGTGAGGGTTTTCGTTTGTTTGTTTTGTTTTGTTTTGCTCTGCTTTGCTTTGTTTTGCTTTCCATCGCGTTGGTAAGAGCGTAAATAAAAAGGCGATTCCTGCGTCTACCACTAATATAAGAGCTATTTCAAGTGCGACGTGGTGCGGCTTTTCAAATGCTTGTGGGCATTTCTCTGTTGTTGATTCTTTTTTTGTGTGTAACAAAGTGGCATTTTCATGTCCGGACGGGGAGACTTTATCATTCCGACATGAAGCCACCCTTAAGTCCTCTGAGGCGTGTCTGTCTGCAAGGCTTGTATTTTGGAAATGTTTTTTTGAAACGGAGAACGACTTTGAAATAGGCTTCCGCTGGCGCCTCGCAATCCAGGTAAGATTGTAGCAAGAACGCAGCGGCGGTGGGGCTTGCTGTAGTCGTGGCCGAGTGGTTAAGGCGATGGACTAGAAATCCATTGGGGTCTCCTCGCGTAGGATCCAATCCTGCCGACTACGTTGTCCGCCTCCAGTCGGTGTGTTTCGGCACAATCAAAGAAGCGTGCCTCTTTGCTGTTCCTGGTGGTTTTAAAACGCCCAATCGCTTGTACTCGCTGCCTTGGAAATAAGTTCTTCAGCGTCCGCGAATGGCATTTTGCAGCTGGAAGCAGATGTCGATGCGTTTTGCACAGAGCACCAAAAAAGCGTCTTTTTTGAAGGCCTAGGCACTGAGCATTGGTGGTTCAGTGGTAGAATTCTCGCCTGCCACGTGGGAGGCTCGGGTTCGATTCCTGGCCAGTGCAGTGGCTTTTGCAGCGAGCGGCTCCATCACTTGCATCCCCTTGCAACTCGCAACTGAAAACCCACTGAAGCTAAGCAGGTGTGAGCCAGGTCAGTACCCGGATAAGGGTGAGCTACAGGGAAAAACAAAGCTTCCAGCTGGAAGCGGTGTTAATGGTGCCGGCGGGGGGGCGCTCACCCTGAGGTCTGTGCGGGTCCCAATGCCCCAGTATAGTGACGGAGATGCTGTGTTGTAAAAGGGCGCTGTCTTTTGGATGAGATGTAAAAACGAGGTCACAGCGCTCTGTGGTCATTCAAAATGACCACCAAAACCTTTGACAAAAGCTCTTGGTAATTGATGGTCTTCAATAATGCTTTTCCTTTAGGTACATTTTAAATCAGCTGAAAAATGCTGTTTTGCATTCATGTGTTTAAGTAGCCTGTGCTACTTACTGCATTGTAAGAGCGATTGTGAGCGGTTTTGTTTTCTCTCTTTGACCAGCCCAGCTGCGCCCCACCCGAAGGCAGGGAAGCACAAAAATTGTATGGAACTCATTCATGCTCCTCTCCATGGAAATCTTTAGTAAAAGGCAAAAGATTTGTACGAGATGAAGAGAAACCAGAGTGCGTGGCTGGACAGCTGCAGGAGCCCAGGCCGCCTTCAAGTCCTCTGCCCTGCCGGTCGTGGTTGGCAATGCACCTGGCCTTACAAACGAGCCAGTGCGGCCCGTTCAGCTCCGGGCTCATCGCCTGCAGCTCTCGGCTTACCTGGCAGGGGAGATACCTTGATCAGCCTGTAGTTGGAGTAGTTGGATTGTTTTCTTGTTTTCTGGAAGCAGTGTTTGTTTTGCAGTTTGAGATGGCAACCTTTGGATCCCGCAAGAATGCTGTACGTTTTGAGCTTTTGGATGACCTCTTCATGGATCGTATGCAGTTCAGCAGAAAAGTGTTACAGAAGGAACGTGGCTTTGAACCTCGGCACTTGGATTTCATCTTCGCTCTCCCAGGTCAGAAAGCATTTGAGGTTGTTTTTGCTACCTATTCTCTGTTTGAACAATGTGTGGATGTGTTTGAGGCAAAAAGAGGGAAAGTTCCTGCCCTTGAGAAGATCAACTTGCAGCCTCTGACACAGAGAGAGAGGAAAACGGTGCATGTTGTTATGTTCTCGGAAATGGCAAAGACGGAGGACATTCACACCTGGCTTAAGCAGTACTGCACCGTCCACCATGGAACTGAGGTTAGAGATGTTGACGGTATAAAAACAGGAGCAAGAAAATTTGAGGTTCGCTTGCTACCGGACAATGTAAATGGAGGCTTAAGGCACCTGCCCTCTACAATCCGGCTTGGCGCCTGCAATGGCTATGTTTTTTATGTGGGACAACCAAAGGTGCGTCGGCGCTGTGGTGCTGTGGGACACCTGGCATCGTCCTGCACTGTGAAATGCTGCAAGACCTGTGGCAAACAGGGACATTTAGCCTCTGACTGTTCAATGCTGCCAAAGTGCAATTTATGTGGCTCGGAAGGACACGTTTTTAAGAACTGCCCTCACGCCTACGCCAATAAACTCAAAATGAGAAAGGATGAGGCAGTGCTTGTTTCAGCCAAACCGGCCCGAAAAGCCAAAGCAAACAACAAGTCAAACAAAGAACCCTTGTTGGACAAAGAGTCTCAGCCTCCAGCCAGGATCAGTCCTGCTGTGGCTCCGGGGTCGGTGGAAGAGAAATCCACTACGCTCCCACAACCGCAGACTGCACCAGACAAGCACGAGGGTTTGAAAACCCCCGAGAACAGCGAGGACCCCTCCCCCACTCCTGCTCCTCAGAACGAGGGCCAGTGTGGGGCCCCCACCGGTGGAGCGGGTCCAGCGACGATACCCAGGATTCAGCGGAGCTGCTTTTCTCAGACTCTGCAAGTGCTACAGATGCCCTTCTCTCCTCCATCCAGTCCGTCACGGAGGATCTGCAACAGCTGGTGGGTGAGGGGGAAGAGGAGACTGGTGCATCGGCTGCACCCCTTTCCCCTCAGTGCTCCCAAGAGCTGGACTTGAGGAAAAGGAAAAATGACTCTGTTTTCTCCCCGAGCGAGGAGGAAGGAGAGCATGGTGATGGGGACAGCTGGAACCCCTCCACCCCTCCTTCTACCCCCTTCCTTGAAATGGACTCCGTGAACGCTTTTACTGCTGCCACCCTGATGAAGGCTCATTCAGAGGATGGCTGGCAGGAAATTGGTAAGAAGAAAAAGAAAAAGAAGAAGGTAACAGGTGAGACCGAAGAGAAATGTGTTTTGTAAAGACTGGTTCCACTTTCTTATGTAATATGGCTCTAAACATAATTTCTCTTAACACCAGAGGTATCAATGACAGAGTTAAATGCCAGTGTGTCTTTGATTACCTCCAGCAGAGAGAGGGAGATGTGTTGATGTTGCAGGAGTGTGCTTTAGCCTATCAAGAGAGGTATAAAAGCTTTGAAGATAGGTGGGATAAAGGGCCTTCTGTTTGGTCAGGGGACAATAACAACAGAGCCTCTGGCGTGGCCATTCTTTTCAAAGGATGGGCTTTCAAATTGAAAAGTATTCAGAGGGTCATAGATGGCAGGTTGCTGTGGAATGGGGGACCGTTAACCTGCGGCTAATCAATGTGTATTGTCCTACTGACGTGGGAGGAAGGGTGGAGCTACTCAAGGCACTCTCTCCCCTATTGTTAAGTAGCACTGACGTGATAGTGGGAGGGGATTTTAATTGTATCTTAGAGCACACAGACAGGCAGTCTAGCTCTCCGATAAAATTGGATTCCAGCTCACTGGCCCTGCAAAACTTAGTTCAAACTCTCAGACACATATAGATGTATATATCCCGCAACAGCAGGATATACATGGTCAGGGAGGAATAGCAGCTCCAGAATTGACTATTGCTTTGTCTCAGAGAGAGTGAAAGTTGTTGGGGTCACTCTTCAGCCTGTCTTCTTCTCAGATCATCAGGCTTTAGGGTGTAGAGTGGAACTCCAGGGCGGGACTGTCTTTGGCCCAGGCCTCTGGAAACTCAACACAAAGCTGCTAGAGAACGAGGGGGTAGTATCCCGCTACAAGGAGAAACTATCACAGTGGCTGTCCTTGCAGTGTCTGTACGGGTCAGTAGGAGAGTGGTGGGAGGAGGTGAAGATGAGGACAAAGGCCTTTTTCATGGCTGAGAGAAGGAAGGCTGCTGCCAGACGGAGAGGAGTGCTAGCCAGGAAACAGAGGCAGCTGCAGCGTCTCTACACAATGCTGCACAGTGGCTTCGATGTGCTCGAGGATATCACCCTTTTAAAAAAGGACATCCGGAGCATAGCCGAAGAAAGTAGTCGAGGAGTGCTGTTAAGAAGCAGAGTGCAGTTCTTGGAAGAAAATAAGAAGTGTACTCGCTTCTTTTTCAGGAAAGTGGTAGGCTCCAAGTCTGTCATGGAAAGTGTAGTTGATGAGGAGGGACGAGAGAGAACAGAGCCGAGTGCTATCCTCTCCTGCACCGAGGCCTTCTACTCAAGACTGTACAGCTCTACAGAGTTAAAGGATGAAGAAATTCATTTTTTTACCTCAAAGCTAGAAAACGTTTTGAGTGAAGAAGATAGGGAAGTACTTGAGAGGGATTTGACAGTAGAAGAGCTGAGACAGGCTATGGAGAGCTTACAGAAGGGGAAAACTCCGGGTGCTGACGGGCTCCCTAAAGAATTTTATTGCACCTTTTGGGATCTGCTTCAGGATCCGCTACTGCTCCTATTCGAGGAAAGCTATAAGACAGAATTGCTGCCTGACTCCTTAAGAGAAGGCACTATCTCTCTCTTGTTTAAGAAAGGAGCAAAGAATGACATAAAGAACTGGAGACCCCTCAGCCTCTTAGGCGTGGACACTAAGATCCTGCGCCTACAAAATGTAGTGGCCTCACTGGTAGGGAAAGAACAGACTTGTGGGATAGCAGGACGCCTGATGAGCGACAACCTGGCCTTGTTGAGGGATGTCTGTCTGTACTCAGAGGATCGCTCCCTCCCTCTGTGCATTTTAGGCGTAGACCTAGAAAAGGCCTTTGACCGCCTAAACCGGCAGTACTTAACATCGGTACTTGAGCACATGAAGTTTGGCCCCATCATGAGAAAGTGGATTAACCTGCTGTACACAGGTAGCAACAGCAGAGTAATGGTTAATGGCAATAGATCACGCCCCTTTGAAGTCTGTTCAGGGGTGAGGCAGGGCTGCCCATTATCCCCCTTGTTATTCGTTTTGGCTATGGAGCCCTTAAGCCTGTGCCTTGCGCCAGGATCAGGCCATTAATGGGATACCAGTGCCTGGAAGTGGGGGAGGAGAGGTAAAGACATCTCTATACATGGATGACGTCACCCTGCTCCTCTCTGACAATGCCTCAATTAGCAGAGCTCTGCAGTGCTGTGATCGTTTCTCTTTGGCTTCCTCCGCAAAAATTAACAAATCTAAGAGTGAGATTTTTTATCAGAACTGGAGGGAGCCAATAGAAGGACATGATCTCAGGCTGCAAGAGAAGAGAATTAAGGTCCTGGGGGTGTATTTTGGAGAAGAGATGGGAACAGTAAATTGGCAGAACAAATTGCCAATCTTAAACAAAAAACTGATGCAATGGAAGGACCGAGACCTCACCATGACAGGGAAGGTGCTGGTCATCAAAGCCGAGCTCTTGCCTGTCTTGAATTTTCTGGCTTCTACCTTCCCAATCCCACACCGTGTTGCGGCGGTGCTGAGGAGATTGATGTTTCAATTTCTATGGGGTGGGAAGCAGGAAAGACTCAGAAGGGAAATAATGTACAGGCCGCTACCCTCAGGGGGGAAGTCTGTCCCAGATATTGCTACGAAGCTGCTGTGCATTTTCCTGGCCTCTGTGCTGAGAGGCTTTGCAACAGCACCTGCAGCGCGTACCTGGACTTATTTTTCCAGGCTCTGGGTAGGTAGGGAGGTGTTCAGAGTGTGGGGTGTCAGACCCAAGCTGGACGTCCCACTCTCTGACACATGCCCTGCAATTTATGGGACAGTTAAAAGTTTTCTAAGATCTCACCCAATTGGCCATATTCCCCTCCGAGATGTCAGCGTCCAAAAACTGGAAGATTTCGTTGCACCCCAGAATAATAGGCAGACCCCTGTGGGCATTTTAACATCAGCCCAAACAAGGAAGGTGTGGAAACACACATCCTCTAAGTTTCTGTGCAACATTCACAGAGATTTAGCCTGGAGTCTCGTCCACCAGTGCTTACCGGTACGAACTTTCTTGTACCGTAGGGGCCTCACCCCCAGCCCTCGTTGCGTTAGGGTGGGCTGCGGCGAGGAGGAGACTGTGACCCATCTCCTGTGGTCCTGTTTTTTTGCTAAGGCCTTCTGGGCACAGTTTGAAGATTGGTTGCAGGCTCTCTCGCCCCAATTTACCCTGACCGCTGCTTTCGTCATATACGGCATCTCTCCTGTCAAACTTCCTCCTGACGTGTTTGACAGGATCTGGGCCGTGGTGAACAGTGGGAAAGACGCCCTGTGGAGAGTGAGGAACATGGGGCTGTTCAAAGGCATCGAGGTCCCAGTCAAGGCAGCAGGTAGCCTGGCCCTGTTCATCACCCGAGAGAACTATTACCTCAGAGATCTGTGGAGAGAAGGGAGGGAGGAAGCAGAAAATCTGTGGGAAATAGAGAGCATAGGTCAATATCTCAAGAGACTGTGAAAAACATTATCATGTTTAAGTAAAGAATGTGATTTGCACCAGAAAAAAATAAATTGTTACTATGTAACTGTTACCGTGTCAAAATGTAATGAGATGTGATCATATATACTGTTTTAAGTATGTATATTAATGTAAAGCTTTCTGATTTGTGATGTCCTGTATTTTATTGTGAAAAGAAAATAAAGTTCTTAAAAATCGAAAAATCGAAATCGGTTCACCCAGGGCGAGGCTCGGCCATTGCACTCCGGCTGTGCTGACCCCTGCGAATTCCCCAAATGAGGGAATCTCGACTGCATAATTTCTGGTAGTGGGGGACTGCGTTCGCGCTCTCCCCTGATGTGCTTGGTCCAAAATCAGATACGGGAGGGTTAGGACACCACGAGCTGCGTGGCTGCGGAAGGATCCCGGTTCGACAGGAGTGGACGCCGCTGCTGGTTCTCGCTGGCTTTTAGTTAGGGGTCCGGAGAAGCATCTCAAGCTAGTTCCACTACTCCTTCCGGACGTTCATTCCCTTTTCAAAGTCAGTCGTTTTGCTGTAGTCTGCGTTCTTTAGGCTGATTATCGAGGTTAGCCTTTATTTGGTCATGGGGGGCCTCGGTACTGTATGCTGAGACTAAAGACAGTTTCACCCGTTTTCTGATTGCTCGGTTCTGTACCAGTGCAGACATGTCAAACAGTGAATGGCTGTACCTCTATTGTATCCGTGCTCAATGAATGAAATCGGTAACAAATGAATATATGTCTAGTTATACGAAAAACGAGTGGTTTATCGACTCATCTTCATTTGCAGATTTAGAGGCAGCTTCGATATTCGTTTTACAGACGGGTTTTTTTTCTTTGAATATGGGTCACACACATGCCACAGCAACAAAACATCTTTAGAGATGAGGCTATAGATCACCTTTCCATCCTGCAGGTTTTCCTCCCAAAGCCTATGGCACCAACAGCGACCCCTGCTGGTCAGGAGAGCAAAGGCTTACAGCACCTGGTATTCCCAGGCGGTCTCCCATCCAAGTACTAACCAGGCCCAACCCTGCTTAGCTTCCAAGATCAGACGAGATCAGGCATGTTCAGGGTGGTGTGGCCGTAAGCGAAAGCCCCGGCGCCTGACTCGCTACTTGAAGCTGTGTGTGGCGGGGGCTCCGTGCCCCTGAGCGGGACTGAAGGATCGTTCGTGTGCAACTCTTTGGAAAGGAGCTGCTTTCCAAATCGCATTGCGTGCCTGGATGTTGGCGAATGCGCTCCCTTGTGTTGGCTCGTCCCGCACTGGAGGAGGACAAACAATCTGCACGGAGGAGCACCAGGCAAGTCTTCACCAGACAAAAACCTCCAGTGCACAGCACTCTGGAAACATTTCGGGGCTGTCGCGTGTTTATTTCAGCACGTAAAGCGCACCGGTCCAACACGCCGCCCTCTTGTGGCCTTGCGGCGTCAGAGCAAGAGGCTCCTTCTCGCTGCCCTTCTGCTGTGTTGCAGGGCCCCGAGAGGGAACCTGGAGCGCACAATTTGTGGGGGGCGGGGGACCGCGTTTGCGCTCTGCCCCCGGTCTCTTGCGCGAGTACTAAATCTCACGGACAGGGGGGCCTCGTCATTGATTGTTACAGGTGAGACGGGGATTAGGAGGAGACCCCGACTGATGGGTAAAGGGGAGCACTAACACCAGAGGGACACCCCCGGCGTCTCTTTTTGAGAGACGCCCTGGGGTTTCCTAATGGCCAAGGAGGGTCGGGACCTCGGTTTGACGCCTCCCCCGAAGGACGGCGCCTGTTTGTGCAGCAGAGTGTCGCCATCAGGAGGCTGGGGCGTAAGAGAGCCACACAGCCCGCAGGGTGAGCGCTCCCTGCTGGTCCCAGTCATATCTCTTGCAGGAGCAGCAGCAACCGGAGCTTTTCCGGGGGGGAATCTCCCATCCGGGTGCCGGCCAGGCTCACACCTTCACTGTGGCTGTGGAGGTGTGGTTTGTAAGGGCCCAAACTAGGGTTAGAGTTAGGGTTGGAAAACAACCTGGATTTTTTTAAATGCCTTTACTGTGCTCTAGGATGCATTTGAAATGCAGGAAAAGTGTTGGTTTGTTGTTTCCTTGATTACGAATTTTTACCAATATTGCAGTTTTTTCTACTCCATATACTGTACATATCAAAATGATGGTCAAGATTGGAGATTGTGATAATACACTTTCTAAATGCTAAACTCTCTTAATTATTGCATGTCAAAAGCAAATTAAAAGGATAGTTTTAGCCAGACATTGGTGGTAATTGCAATCCTTACCTTTTTAACCTAGGAAACAGTTTGGTTTTATTTGCAATTTCAGCAGCAAGTAAAGAAAAAGATCTGGATATCTGAAAGTTTTTCACAGGTGACACATTAAAATACTTTAAATGTGCAACTTTGAATGTTTCTGGTTGATTTGGAGTCATCTGGGTTACATTTTGGGCACTGTATTTGTAGGCAAGGTTGTGGAGGTGTGGTTCGTAAGGGCCCGAACTAGGGTTAGGGTTAGTGTTGGACAACACCTGGATTTTTTTAAATGCCTTTACTGTGCTCTAGGATGCATTTGAAATGCAGGAAAAGTGTTGGTTTGTTGTTTCCTTGATTACGAATTTTTACCAATTTTGCAGTTTTTTCTACTCCATATACTGTACATATCAAAATGATGGTCAAGATTGGAGATTGTGATAATACACTTTCTAAATGCTAAACTCTCTTAATAATTGCATGTCAAAAGCAAATTAAAAGGATAGTTTTAGCCAGACGGTGGTGGTAATTGCAATCCTTACCTTTTAAACCTAGGAAACAGTTTGGTTTTATTTCCAATTTCAGCAGCAAGTAAAGAAAAAGATCTGGATATCTGAAAGTTTTTCAAAGGTGACACATTAAAATACTTTAAATGTGCAACTTTGAATGTTTCTGGCTGATTTGGAGTCAACTGGGTTACATTTTGGGCACTGTATTTGTAGGCAAGGTTGTGGAGGTGTGGTTTGTAAGGGCCCAAACTAGGGTTAGGGTTAGGGTTGGAAAACAACCTGGATTTTTTTAAATGCCTTTACTGTGCTCTAGGATGCATTTGAAATGTAGGAAAAGTGTTGGTTTGTTGTTTCCTCGATTACGAATTTTTACCAATTTTGCAGTTTTTTCTATTCCATATACTGTAAATATCAAAATGATGGTCAAGTTTGGAGATTGTGATAATACACTTTCTAAATGCTAAACTCTCTTAATTATTGCATGTCAAAAGCAAATTAAAAGGATAGTTTTAGCCAGACATTGGTGGTAATTGCAATCCTTACCTTTTAAACCTAGGAAACAGTTTGGTTTTATTTGCAATTTCAGCATCAAGTAAAGAAAAAGATCTGGATATCTGAAAGTTTTTCACAGGTGACACATTAAAATACTTTAAATGTGCAACTTTGAATGTTTCTGGCTGATTTGGAGTCATCTGGGTTACATTTTGGGCACTGTATTTGTAGGCAAGGTTGTGGAGGTGTGGTTCGTAAGGGCCCGAACTAGGGTTAGGGTTAGTGTTGGACAACACCTGGATTTTTTCTAATGCCTTTACTGTGCTCTAGGATGCATTTGAAATGTAGGAAATGTGTTGGTTTGTTGTTTCCTCGATTACGAATTTTTACCAATTTTGCAGTTTTTTCTATTCCATATACAGTACATATCAAATTGATGGTCAAGTTTGGAGATTGTGATAATACACTTTCTAAATGCTAAACTCTCTTAATTATTGCATGTCAAAAGCAAATTAAAAGGATAGTTTTAGCCAGACATTGGTGGTAATTGCAATCCTTACCTTTTAAACTTAGGAAACAGTTTGGTTTTATGTGCAATTTCAGCAGCAAGTAAAGAAAAATATCTGGATATCTAAAAGTTTTTCACTGTTTTGACATGTCTGCACTGGTACAGAACCGAGCAATCAGAAAACGTGTGAAACTGTCTTTAGACTCAGCATATAGTACCGAGGCCCCCCATGACCAAATAAAGGCTAACCTCGATAATCAGCCTAAAGAACGCAGACTACAGCAAAACGACTGACTTTGAAAAGGGAATGAACGTCCGGAAGGAGTAGTGGAACTAGCTTGAGATGCTTCTCCGGACCCCTAACTAAAAGCCAGCGAGAACCAGCAGCGGCGTCCACTCCTGTCGAACCGGGATCCTTCCGCAGCCACGCAGCTCGTGGTGTCCTAACCCTCCCATATCTGATTTTGGACCAAGCACATCAGGGGAGAGCGCAAACGCAGTCCCCCACTACCAGAAAGTATGCAGTCGAGATTCCCACATTTGGGGAATTCGCAGGGGTCAGCACAGCCGGAGTGCAATGGCCGGGCCTCGCCCTGGGTGAACCTCCTTCTTGATCAAGGTATCTCCCCTGCCAGGTAAGTATGAGTTGTACAGGCCCCTGCAAGCGGCCTGCACCCACAGCACAAATCGCGCAGCCTAGGCCACCTCCTCGCCCCGCACGCCACCGCCTCCTGCTGGGCCCACTCTTTCGCACACTCACACGCCACACTAACACTCAAAAGTGTGGGCAAAACGAGAAAACTAGCGCGCCATTTGCTACACATCTGCAGTCGCCGTTGCGCATTCGCAGCATGTCCCGGGATGCAATTCGGCCTCATTTGCATAACTCCAGACCGGCAGATCGCCACGCAAGCTCGCGACGTGCGCCTGCCACACACCGAACAAACCTTTTCAGCAATTTCCAAAAAACGGGCCTGCTCGCCTGCCCACAAGGCTCCGTCTCTTACCTGCTCTCCAGAGCCTGCTGCCTTCTGTGCTTTTCTCTCGGCACCGCTGCAGCGCACACAACTCCTGCAGCGGGAGGGGGGGAGAAAGTTCCTGCGCTCCGCCGCAGGGAAGGCTCGCTCTGTGCGCACACGTCCTTTCGATGCCAGTCCAACAAGTGCTCCACATTAGCTGCGTCGGGGCTCCGGCGTGTCGCACCTCACCTCACCTCACCTCGCACTGCCCCCTCCTTGAATGTCTGCCGCTGGGCATGCCCCGCTCTCCTCCGCCTTATCTTAATGCGTGTGAGCACCGACAATGGCCACAATGCCGGGGAATGGCACCTCTAAAGTGTTAATTGGGGCACAGGAACAGCCCGTCTCGTCTCGGGGGGGCCGGCTTCAGAGACAATACAGCAAACACAGTGGGGCGCGGGAAGAAGACGACACCACACATGCGGGTACATTCAGCTCCGGCGGGAACGAGACATTTGTCGGTCTTTTCAAGTGCCGAGAGCCGAGCAATCCTTCACTTGTATCGTTTCTCCCCGGTGACTAGATCTGGCCCTGCGACTCTCGACTTGGCTCAACCCGGGGCAGCCCAGCAGGTGTGAGCCTGGCCGGCACCCGGATGGGAGATTCCCCCCCAGAAAAGCTCCGGTTGCTGCTGCTCCTGCAAGAGATGTGACTGGGACCAGCAGGGAGCGCTCACCCTGCGAGCTGTGTGGCTCTCTTACGCCCCAGCCTCCTGATGGCGACACTCTGCTGCACAAACAGGCGCCGTCCTTCGGGGGAGGCGTCAAACCGAGGTCCCGACCCTCCTTGGCCATTAGGAAACCCCAGGGCGTCTCTCAAAAAGAGACGCCGGGGGTGTCCCTCTGGTGTTAGTGCTCTCCTTTACCCATCAGTCGGGGTCTCCTCCTAATCCCCGTCTCACCTGTAACAATCAATGACGAGGCCCCCCTGTCCGTGAGATTTAGTACTCGCGCAAGAGACCGGGGGCAGAGCGCAAACGCGGTCCCCCGCCCCCCACAAATTGCGCGCTCCGGGTTCCCTCTCGGGGCCCTGCAACACAGCGGAAGGGCAGCGAGAAGGAGCCTCTTGCTCTGACGCCGCAAGGCCACAAGAGGGCGGAGGCGCCGCGCGCCCGGCCGACGTGTTGGACCGGTGCGCTTTACGTGCTGAAATAAACACGTGACAGCCCCGAAATGTTTCCAGAGTGCTGTGCACTGGAGGTTTTTGTCTGGTGAAGACTTGCCTGGAGCTCCTCCGTGCAGATTGTTTGTCCTCCTCCAGTGCGGGACGAGCCAACACAAGGGAGCGCATTCGCCAACATCCAGGCACGCAATGCGATTTGGAAAGCAGCTCCTTTCCAAAGAGTTGCACACGAACGATCCTTCAGTCCCGCTCGGGGGGCACGGAGCCCCCGCCACACACAGCTTCAAGTAGCGAGTCAGGCGCCAGGGCTTTCGCTTACGGCCACACCACCCTGAACACGCCCGATCTCGTCTGATCTCGGAAGCTAAGCAGGGTTGGGCCTGGTTAGTACTTGGATGGGAGACTGCCTGGGAATACCAGGTGCTGTAAGCCTTTGCTCTCCCGGCCAGCAGGGGTCGCCGTTGGTGCCGTAGGCTTTGGGAGGAAAACCTGCAGGATGGAAAGGTGATCTATAGCCTCATCTCTAAAGATGTTTTGTTGCTGTGGCATGTGTGTGACCCATATTCAAAGAAAAAAAACCCGTCTGTAAAACGAATATCGAAGCTGCCTCTAAATCTGCAAATGAAGATGAGTCGATAAACCACTCGTTTTTCGTATAACTAGACATATATTCATTTGTTACGGATTTCATTCATTGAGCACGGATACAATAGAGGTACAGCCATTCACTGTTTGACATGTCTGCACTGGTACAGAACCGAGCAATCAGAAAACGGGTGAAACTGTCTTTAGACTCAGCATACAGTACCGAGGCCCCCCATGACCAAATAAAGGCTAACCTCGATAATCAGCCTAAAGAACGCAGACTACAGCAAAACGACTGACTTTGAAAAGGGAATGAACGTCCGGAAGGAGTAGTGGAACTAGCTTGAGATGCTTCTCCGGACCCCTAACTAAAAGCCAGCGAGAACCAGCAGCGGCGTCCACTCCTGTCGAACCGGGATCTTTCCGCAGCCACGCAGCTCGTGGTGTCCTAACCCTCCCGTATCTGATTTTGGACCAAGCACATCAGGGGAGAGCGCGAACGCAGTCCCCCACTACCAGAAATTATGCAGTCGAGATTCCCTCATTTGGGGAATTCGCAGGGGTCAGCACAGCCGGAGTGCAATGGCCGAGCCTCGCCCTGGGTGAACCGATTTCGATTTTTCGATTTTTAAGAACTTTATTTTCTTTTCACAATAAAATACAGGACATCACAAATCAGAAAGCTTTACATTAATATACATACTTAAAACAGTATATATGATCACATCTCATTACATTTTGACACGGTAACAGTTACATAGTAACAATTTCTTTTTTTCTGGTGCAAATCACATTCTTTACTTAAACATGATAATGTTTTTCACAGTCTCTTGAGATATTGACCTATGCTCTCTATTTCCCACAGATTTTCTGCTTCCTCCCTCCCTTCTCTCCACAGATCTCTGAGGTAATAGTTCTCTCGGGTGATGAACAGAGCCAGGCTACCTGCTGCCTTGACTGGGACCTCGATGCCTTTGAACAGCCCCATGTTCCTCACTCTCCACAGGGCGTCTTTCCCACTGTTCACCACGGCCCAGATCCTGTCAAACACGTCAGGAGGAAGTTTGACAGGAGAGATGCCGTATATCACGAAAGCAGCGGTCAGGGTAAATTGGGGCGAGAGAGCCTGCAACCAATCTTCAAACTGTGCCCAGAAGGCCTTAGCAAAAAATCAGGACCACAGGAGATGGGTCACAGTCTCCTCCTCGCCGCAGCCCACCCTAACGCAGCGAGGGCTGGGGGTGAGGCCCCTACGGTACAAGAAAGTTCGTACCGGTAAGCACTGGTGGACGACACTCCAGGCTAAATCTCTGTGAATGTTGCACAGAAACTTAGAGGATGTGTGTTTCCACACCTTCCTTGTTTGGGCTGATGTTAAAATGCCCACAGGGGTCTGCCTATTATTCTGGGGTGCAACGAAATCTTCCAGTTTTTGGACGCTGACATCTCGGAGGGGAATATGGCCAATTGGGTGAGATCTTAGAAAACTTTTAACTGTCCCATAAATTGCAGGGCATGTGTCAGAGAGTGGGACATCCAGCTTGGGTCTGACACCCCACACTCTGAACACCTCCCTACCTACCCAGAGCCTGGAAAAATAAGTCCAGGTACGCGCTGCAGGTGCTGTTGCAAAGCCTCTCAGCACAGAGGCCAGGAAAATGCACAGCAGCTTCGTAGCAATATCTGGGACAGACTTCCCCCCTGAGGGTAGCGGCCTGTACATTATTTCCCTTCTGAGTCTTTCCTGCTTCCCACCCCATAGAAATTGAAACATCAATCTCCTCAGCACCGCCGCAACACGGTGTGGGATTGGGAAGGTAGAAGCCAGAAAAATCAAGACAGGCAAGAGCTCGGCTTTGATGACCAGCACCTTCCCTGTCATGGTGAGGTCTCGGTCCTTCCATTGCATCAGTTTTTTGTTTAAGATTGGCAATTTGTTCTGCCAATTTACTGTTCCCATCTCTTCTCCAAAATACACCCCCAGGACCTTAATTCTCTTCTCTTGCAGCCTGAGATCATGTCCTTCTTTTGGCTCCCTCCAGTTCTGATAAAAAATCTCACTCTTAGATTTGTTAATTTTTGCAGAGGAAGCCAAGGAGAAACGATCACAGCACTGCAGAGATCTGCTAATTGAGGCATTGTCAGAGAGGAGCAAGGTGACGTCATCCATGTATAGAGATGTCTTTACCTCTCCTCCCCCACTTCCAGGCACTGGTATCCCATTAATGGCCTGATCCTGGCGCAAGGCACAGGCTAAGGGCTCCATAGCCAAAACGAATAACAAGGGGGATAATGGGCAGCCCTGCCTCACCCCTGAACAGACTTCAAAGGGGCGTGATCTATTGCCATTAACCATTACTCTGCTGTTGCTACCTGTGTACAGCAGGTTAATCCACTTTCTCATGATGGGGCCAAACTTCATGTGCTCAAGTACCGATGTTAAGTACTGCCGGTTTAGGCGGTCAAAGGCCTTTTCTAGGTCTACACTTAAAATGCACAGAGGGAGGGAGCGATCCTCTGAGTACAGACAGACATCCCTCAACAAGGCCAGGTTGTCGCTCATCAGGCGTCCTGCTATCCCACAAGTCTGTTCTTTCCCTACCAGTGAGGCCACTACATTTTGTAGGCGCAGGAAAAGGGCTTTGGACAGGATCTTAGTGTCCACGCCTAACAGGCTGAGGGGTCTCCAGTTCTTTATGTCATTCTTTGCTCCTTTCTTAAACAAGAGAGAGATAGTGCCTTCTCTTAAGGAGTCAGGCAGCAATTCTGTCTTATAGCTTTCCTCGAATAGGAGCATTAGCGGATCCTGAAGCAGATCCCAAAAGGTGCAATAAAATTCTTTAGGGAGCCCGTCAGCACCCGGAGTTTTCCCCTTCTGTAAGCTCTCCATAGCCTGTCTCAGCTCTTCTACTGTCAAATCCCTCTCAAGTACTTCCCTATCTTCTTCACTCAAAACGTTTTCTAGCTTTGAGGTAAAAAAATGAATTTCTTCATCCTTTACCTCTGTAGAGCTGTACAGTCTTGAGTAGAAGGCCTCGGTGCAGGAGAGGATAGCACTCGGCTCTGTTCTCTCTCGTCCCTCCTCATCAACTATACTTTCCATGACAGACTTGGAGCCTACCACTTTCCTGAAAAAGAGGCGAGTACACTTCTCATTTTCTTCCAAGAACTGCACTCTGCTTCTTAACAGCACTCCTCGACTACTTTCTTCGGCTATGCTCCGGATGTCCTTTTTTAAAAGGGTGATATCCTCAAGCACATCGAAGCCACTGTGCAGCATCGTGTAGAGACGCTGCAGCTGCCTCTGTTTCCTGGCTAGCACTCCTCTCCGTCTGGCAGCAGCCTTCCTTCCCTCAGCCATGAAAAAGGCCTTTGTCCTCACCTTCACCTCCTCCCACCACTCTCCTACTGACCCGTACAGACACTGCAAGGACAACCACTGTGATAGTTTCTCCTTGTAGCGGGATACTACCCCCTCATTCTCTACACCCTAAAGCCTGATGATCTGAGAAGAAGACAGGCTGAAGAGTGACCCCAACAACTTTCACTCTCTCTGAGACAAAGCAATAGTCAATTCTGGAGCTGCTATTCCTCTCTGACCATGTATATCCTGCTGTTGTGGGATATATACATCTATATGTGTCTGAGAGTTTAAAGTCTTGAACTAAGTTTTGCAGGGCCAGTGAGCTGGAATCCAATTTTATCGGAGAGCTAGACTGCCTGTCTGTGTGCTCTAAGATACAATTAAAATCCCCTCCCACTATCACGTCTGTGCTACATAACAATAGGGGAGAGAGTGCCTTGAGTAGCTCCACCCTTCCTCCCACTGGACTGGATGGAGGAGAGGAGGGCATCTGTAGCACTTGCAGAGTCTGAGAAAAGCAGCTCCGCTGAATCCTGGGTATCGTCGCTGGACCCGCTCCACCGGGGGGCCCCACACTGGCCCTCGTTCTGAGGAGCAGGAGTGGGGGAGGGGTCCTCGCTGTTCTCTGGGGTTTTCAAACCCTCGTGCTTGTCTGGTGCAGTCTGCGGTTGTGGGAGCGTAGTGGATTTCTCTTCCACCGGCCCTGGAGCCACAGCAGGACTGATCCTGGCTGGAGGCTGAGACTCTTTGTCCAACAAGGGTTCTTTGTTTGACTTGTTGTTTGCTTTGGCTTTTCGGGCCGGTTTGGCTGAAACAAGCACTGCCTCATCCTTTCTCATTTTGAGTTTATTGGCGTAGGCGTGAGGGCAGTTCTTAAAAACGTGTCCTTCCGAGCCACATAAATTGCACTTTGGCAGCATTGAACAGTCAGAGGCTAAATGTCCCTGTTTGCCACAGGTCTTGCAGCATTTCACAGTGCAGGACGATGCCAGGTGTCCCACAGCACCACAGCGCCGACACACCTTTGGTTGTCCCACATAAAAAACATAGCCATTGCAGGCGCCCAGCCGGATTGTAGAGGGCAGGTGCCTTAAGCCTCCATTTACATTGTCCGGTAGCAAGCGAACCTCGAATTTCCTTGCTCCTGTTTTTATACCGTCAACATCTCTAACCTCAGTTCCATGGTGGACGGTGCAGTACTGCTTAAGCCAGGTGTGAATGTCCTCCGTCTTTGCCATTTCCGAGAACATAACAACATGCACCGTTTTCCTCTCTCTCTGTGTCAGAGGCTGCAAGTTGATCTTCTCAAGGGCAGGAACTTTCCCTCTTTTTGCCTCAAACACATCCACACATTGTTCAAACAGAGAATAGGTAGCAAAAACAACCTCAAATGCTTTCTGACCTGGGAGAGCGAAGATGAAATCCAAGTGCCGAAGTTCAAAGCCAAGTTCCTTCTGTAACACTTTTCTGCTGAACTGCATACGATCCATGAAGAGATCATCCAAAAGCTCAAAACTTACAGCATTCTTGCGGGATCCAAAGGTTGCCATCTCAAACTGCAAAACAAACACTGCTTCCACAAAACAAGAAAACAATCCAACTACTCCAACTACAGGCTGATCAAGGTATCTCCCCTGCCAGGTAAGCTGAGCCGCAGGCGATGAGCCCGGAGCTGAACGGGCCCCACTGGCTCGTTTGTAAGGCCAGGTGCATTGCCAACCACGACTGGCAGGGCAGAGGACTTGAAGGCGGCCTGGGCTCCTGCAGCTGTCCAGCCACGCACTCTGGTTTCTCTTCATCTCGTACAAATCTTTTGCCTTTTACTAAAGATTTCCATGGAGAGGAGCATGAATGAGTTCCATACAATTTTTGTGCTTCCCTGCCTTCGGGTGGGGCGCAGCTGGGCTGGTCAAAGAGAGAAAACAAAACCGCTCACAATCGCTCTTACAATGCAGTAAGTAGCACAGACTACTTAGGGAGTAGGCTGATGTGTTTAAAAACAACCAGCGCCAGGCAGGAGTCGAACCTCCAAACTCCTAATCCATAGTCAGACACATTATCCATTGCACCACTGGCCCTGGTGTGACACTTCAGGACTGTAACCCAGTGAGCTTAGCACTGCAACTAGTAAAATATTACCCCTGGTCCATTCTTTTCCAAAAGTGAGAAACACCTGTTTTCTACATTTTGTCTGTTTTAAAACCATATCTCTTTAAACCAAACCAAGAGTTTGTCTTTTGCACTGATATTCTGATTCATTTCGATTTCAAAGAAAAAAAAAACATTACCTTCCAAAGCATCATAAAATTGTCCCTTCCTCCAGACACTACTTCTCTCTTGTAGTAGTACAGCAGACCTTTCCAGGTGAGCAGATCACAGAGTCCGAAATGAGCTTCCTCCATCAAGCAAAGTACCTGAACATGACTCTGTCTTCATAAAAGCGCCCCTGTAATAAAGAAATTAAATCCGAAATCAAGAGGGCAGTTGCCTACTGAAGTTCAAGAAGTCATCAATTTTAACCTAGCAACACATTAAAGGCTGCATCTATACAAGTACGATTCTAGAAATGCTCACCAGATTACGTTTTAAGAAAGAACTGCGCCTCAGGTTCCGCCGAGATCTTAACTCAGATGGCAGGATTCAGAGTCTGGAGTGTGGAATGATGGCGCACGGAGGGTCCACATACTGTGGATCCCTCAGTGATCTCTCGCGTGTTCAAACCGCCAGCGTGTGACTCCCCTGTCCCCGTGACCTCATTGCTCTGCTCTCGCCTCTGTGCAGCTGAGACCGACTCATGGTAAAGTGGAAAAAAATATGCCCTCAACGTGAGATTTACTCTGGAGTGAGGATAGTTGTTACTTTCTCATCGTTGAAATGGATTTATGTGATATGGCGACTAGGTTCTTCTCCATTAGCAGGCTTAAGGTTAAAGAAAAAAACATTGCTGACTTCTTTTTTTTTTTGCCAGCCGCGAGCGCTGATTAGCGAGGTTTGTATTTCATGTTTTGCAAGTTGCATCCATTTTAAGAAAAACAAGTCGTTCAAGACAGGAAATGAATACTTGCATTTAATTAAGTCTAGACGTATGCGGTTGTCCATAATGACCAGTTCTGTTCAAGAAGACAGAACAAAAAAAGGCACCGCTGGGATTCAGACCCAGGATTGCCTGTTTACTAGACAGGCGCTTTAACCAACTAAGTCACGGCACCCCGGGAGTGCTGTCGTTTTGCAGCCGCTTGGACACACCACTCAGACACATCTGCATTCGGTGTGTGCTCCGCCTGCTCGCTGAGCAAGTTGCCACCTTTACATACAATAGCAACATCGACACCAAGAGAAAGGATGACAAATGGCTTTTATCTGGAACTTTTCATGTCCAAGGAGCTCAATGTGCTTTCTGTGTACAACAGGGCCACTGAACTTCACACTGGCCACTGAACCACAGCAGTGGCTTGCTGGCTTGACATCTCCCAAGGAAAATGTTGAAATCGCATGTGGAACAGGAAAATGACCCTCGAGTATGAGGGCAAAAAAAGAAAAAGATCAACTGGAGTGCGCCAACCCATGTCAGGACAGCCCAGTTTTGTTGACGAGGTGGCCGAGTGGTTAAGGCGATGGACTGCTAATCCATTGTGCTCTGCAGGCATGGGGTTGAATCCCATCCTTGTCACTCTCCATGTCTGACACGTGTGCCCGTTTGGTGTTGGCCCTCCTGTTCTTTGCTCCAGTACTAGAGCCTTACATTTTCTAGCGGTGGCTGAACATGGTATAGTAGGCTAACGTCGGTATCGAGCAGTGGCAGTAACAGTATTTACGTTCCGCTGCTGCCAAGTGGCTCTGGGTTGAGACTGCGTTTTCACTTACTTGCAGCACAAACGGAGAAAGCGATTTTTGACAGTCTCTCGAGAGACTGCACTAGGTGTTTAGGGATAGACTTTGTCAGTTCCCCCTGGGATGATGGCCTCTCAAATAGTTTGTGATTCCTCTAGACGTTTATACAGTAGAAGCCTGCTTCGTAGCTTAAATCCAAGCTAATGTAACGAGTTAGAGGTCTGATGCAGAACTGCGAATTCAATGAAGGGGAACACTACAGTACATTGCACTGTATGTGTGAGGAAAGCTGCCCCCTTCTGTCCCTTGTCGACTGAACAGAGGACTGTAAAGGATACCGCCAAGAAACTTTAGGATGCTGGTTGGAATCCAGCTCCAAAGAGGCCCCTTTGGGTGTTATGTCATCAAAAAGTAAGAACAGCGAATCTCCCTTTGATCAAAAGCGCAACAGAACTGTTTTCCGTGGAGCAGGTTTCAGACCCGTAGACCTGTTTTATTTGTAGGGCAGGGCGCATTCCCAAACGCGAATCTCCTGTTTTAGAAATGCTTTGGGCGGCGTGAAGTGAAAATAAGAAGTGGGCTCCAGATGCACATGGAAGCAATCAAGTGTTTCATCCGAGCTGTTTCAAAGACTGCCCAAGAGCTTTCCTTTCACAGAGGCGCAACGATTAATGATGGGGGAAACAAAACACTGGACTTATTATATGCCAATGCTAAGGATGCATATAGTTCCACAGCCCTTCCCCCCCTTGGCAGATCAGATCACAACCTTATCTTGCTTACACCACTATACAAGCCTATTGTCCAGGCTGTATTTGATTACCAGATGGACTGTTTCCTCCAGCGGTATAGTATTGCAGTGAGACAGCACGATGCCTGCAAGACTATGTCACGCTAAATGCCACAGATTGTGTTTGTCCGTTCGTGTCAGTCGTCCCGCAGCCACGGGAAGTGGGACACAAACATGCTGCAATGCTTTCAAGACGTTAGGATTTGTTAGTGCAAAATCCGAGAAGAGTACTTGTGGCTTGAATGTGAACTGTACGTGCCCGCCCCCTTTCCTCTATAGTGCATGAGTTCCTCCCGGCATGCCCTTCGTCATTGTTCTGTCATCTTGTATTTAAAGGGTTGTATTTCTGCTGCTGAAACTAAGCAACGGTTTTCTCACAACGCCGTTTGTTCCCGACTGAGCCCTTGTCTGTCATGAAATTCTTCAAAACCTCAAGCTAGAAGAAGAAGACGACAAATATGAAGCGTTACAGCAACGACATGCCATGAGACGATCGATAACGATTTCCATAGGATCCCCGCGGTTGCCTAGCAACCGTCAGCTTTGCGCAGTGGCAGTATCGTTGCCTGTGAGGTTTAGCCGAGGCGCGATTATTGCTAGTTGAAAACTTTTCTCAATACCCCGCTTCCGCCGGTTTGCAATACAATCGGCGAAAGCATTTTTTGACAGTCTCGTCAGAGACTGAGCAAGGTGTTTAAAGACAGATTTTGTCATAGTGACATCATGGTAGAAAGAAACGAGCTTGTTACGTCTCAACAGAAACGCTCTTTAGCTCTTTCGGCGTTATGCAAAGAACAGCGACTGTCGAGATCACTTTTGAGTCAGCGCGAAACGCCGTGTGCTGTCAGTTTGATTTCATATTGCTCGTAGCGGCGCCCGGCTTTTGTCTGTCAAAAGTTAGGTTGCGCTTCTTCATGCTGCATCGTCGGCATGAGTGGAGCTTTTTAAACGTCTGTACTTACTGCGCCCCATAAGAAATTGTTTGTCCCCGTTCAAAAGAGATTGTGCGATGTCCTGCAGCGTTCGCAAAGCAAACCTTTGACAGTTTGATAAGAGCGTAAATAAAAAGGCGATTCCTGCGTCTACCACTAATGTAAGAGCTATTTCAAGTGCGGCGTGGTGCGGCTTTTCAAGTGCTTGTGGGCATTTCTCTGTTGTTGATTCTTTTTTTGTGTGTAACAAAGTGGCATTTTCATGTCCGGACGGGGAGACTTTATCATTCCGATATGAAGCCACCTTTAAGTCCTCTGAGGCGTGTCTGTCTGCAAGGCTTGTATTTTGGAAATGTTTTTTTGAAACGGAGAACGACTTTGAAATAGGCTTCCGCCGGCGCCCCGCGATCCAGGTAAGATTGTAGCAAGAACGCAGCGGCGGTGGGGCTTGCTGTAGTCGTGGCCGAGTGGTTAAGGCGATGAACTAGAAATCCATTGGGTTCTTCCCGCGTAGCTCCGAATCCTGCCAACTACGTTGTCCACCTCCTGTCGTTGTGTTCCGGCTCAAGCAAAGAAGCGCGCCTCTTTGCTGTTCCTGGTGGTTTTAAAACACCAAATCGCTTGTACCCACTGCCTTGGAAATAAATTCTTCAGCGTCCGCGAATGGCATTTTGCAGCTGGAAGCATGTCGACGCTTTTTGCACAGAGCACCAAAAAAGCGTCTTTTTTGAAAGCCCAGGCACCGAGCATTGGTGGTTCAGTGGTAGAATTCTCGCCTGCCACGCGGGAGGCTCGGGTTCGATTCCCGGCCAATGCAGTGGCTTTTGCAGCGAGCGGCTCCATCACTTGCATCCCCTTGCAACTCGCAACTGAAAACCCACTGAAGCTAAGCAGGTGTGAGCCAGGTCAGTACCCGGATGAGGATGAGCTACAGGGAAAAACAAAGCTTCCAGCTGGAAGCGGTGTTAATGGTGCCGGCGGGGGTGCGCTCACCCTGAGGTCTGTGCGGGTCCCAATTCCCCAGCATAGTGACGGAGACGCTGTGTTGTAAAAGGGCGCTGTCTTTTGGATGAGATGTAAAACCGAGGTCACAGCGCTCTGTGGTCATTAAAAATTAAAAATGACCACCAAAACCTTTGACAAAAGCTCTTGGTAATTGATGGTCTTCAATAATGCTTCTCCTTTAGGTACATTTTAAATCAGCTGACAAATGCTGTGAAATGGGGGGGCACTTCAGGCCAGTGTAGGATTTGGGTTACAAGAACCATGAAACTGCGTGAGAAAGCCCTGTTGTAACAGAAGGAATAAGGTTCTTGATCCTGAGATGAAGTAAAACAGATGAGTTTATTGCATGCAAGGAACAATAAAGCCAAAGTCTTGTTTCCCGCAAGAAACAACAAAACCGAAGTATTGTTCGATGTGCCGGTACAAACTTTTAGGTTATATAGTCCTTGCTTGCTGCTTCAGACGTCATTCGATGTTATTGTAAGGGGGGGGGGGGGTTATGGTATTTGGCCAGTTAAGAGGCCCTTGCTAAATGGTCAGTTTAAGATTATGCCCCCAGGGGGTTCCTTGCTCGCATCCGGAATCCTTATCAGTTAACCCCCTTTCCTGCCATAAACCCCTGTTGCTTAGAAGTCTAATTTTCAGGCAGAACTGACTTAAGTTATTAACCCTTTTAACATCTTGTCTCTTACTTCATTCCCCCCTTATAAAATATGGCATACATCAGGACTGTCTATTTTTACAAATACAATGTCAGGGCAGATCTTTCCTTTTTAGATGTACAGGCATGCATTACCATGACATTGTGCGTTCCACGGTTACAACAAGGTGTTATTGATGTTTTTGTACAAGTGATAGTTACAATTTTACACATAAAACAATCCTAATCCTACAAATACATAAAGTCCTACCCCAGGACCCAAACGCAGACCTCAGCCATGTGGAGATCTATCGTCAGGATCTTGGAACAGCAATATTGACCCAACTCCGATTATAATTTTTTGGCTGAATAGATATGCCAACATCTGGAATGTATTGATACCATATCCCCAGTAATGCTCCTCAGGCCTAACAAGCACACTGTTGGTCTTAGGAAGCATCAGACACAGAAACGGTAACAACATCCTTCTTTCTGTTCACTCAGTCTCTGGTGCCGTGGGTCGGTGAAAGTGCGATGCGCGGATCCAGCGATCTCATCCTGTCACTCAGATGGCACAATCAGTAGTTAGTGGCACTTGATATGGTCCCTCCCAGCAGGATTGCAACGTCTGGCAGGGTATCTCTTCTTCACCTACACCCACTCGCCAGGTATCCGGTCGTGTCTCCCCTCTGCTGGAGGTCCCCAAGCGTCCGGCACCTGTTCACAAGCCCTGTGCACCGCTTCAGTTAACAAACCTACAATACTTTAATAGAGAGTTAGTTAATTCATCAGTGCGTTAGCCAAACTTGGCCTCCAGGGAGTTTCTTTGGCTGCCCGTGATGATCTCAAATGGGCTCAGTCTCACAGTTCCATTTGCTCCAGCCCGCAAACCGCACAGGACTGCAGGTAGAGCATCTACCCACGGTGTCCCTTCAGTTGATATTTCCTTAGTTGGTCTTTCAGACTGTGGGTGATGGGGGCAATGTGACTTCCAACTTACCCCTAGTGAGGCAATTACAGCCTGGCACACCTTCCCAGTGTAGTCTGCCCCTAGATCAGTATCCAAGGGGCAGGGCAGTCCGTACCACGGGATCATCTTTATCATACACTTGGGTATGTGCCAGCCCACATCACATCATCATACAACCCCACATTCTTTACACATTTGTTCTAACCACTATTAAACATCTATTAAAGGCCTCAACCTGAATTCTCCCTTTTCCCCAGTAGAGGTTTCACAGGGGTCTCAGACTCCCGCCCTCCCAGTGCTGCTCGTCTGGCATCTGCATCTGCATGGTTGTTACCTTGAGTTACTGGAATTCTTTATTTATTGTGTTATTGACACCTTACTCAAGCTGCTTCTGTCGGCAGCTGTAAAACTACAAATCAGTTCAGAGACAAGCCCAGTATTCTTAACTGGAGTCCCTGCCGTTGTGAGAGAATCTTATTTCTCCATAGCCATCCAGAATTGTGGCCTACATGCAACAAATACATACATTATATACATATACAGTAACCTTTTAACATCTTTCTTTTTACAATCTTCCATCAGTGCTCTTAACTGGCTTGCTGTGCTGAGGCAGTGGAGGGGCATTTTCCGATTGTTAGCACCTCGAATTCTGTTGTAACGGCTCAGCCTGTTCTCTGTTCTCCCTCATGCATCAGAGAGGACCCATCAGTAAACAGTATTACATTTTCTTCAATTTTCACCGTCCCCCACCCTTTGGCTACAGTATCGAATGGTATAATAGTGCCTACCTCCATGCTCCTGCGTCAGCACAGCTGCCCAGAACCCTTTGTCCACACTTACATACAAAGAATGGTTGATCCATCTGAGGAAACCCCAGTCTCAGCACCTGTAAGAGAGCTTGTTTCAAATTATTACAGGCGGCTTTTGCTGCTGGTACCAAGGCAATCTTGTCCTTGTACTGCACTCCCCCCTTAAGCAGATCTGTTAAAAGTTGTGCTCACCCCGTAAAAATATTGCACCCTGGCCCTGTTAAAATCACACAATGCTCGACACAAAAGGGCCTTATCATAACTGCTTAATATTAGACACTCTAAAGCTGAAGCAACTCAGACTTGTGGGTTTCCTCGTCAGGGGAAGCACTCAGAATACCATCAACATACTGAGTGATCACAGTCAGTTGAAGCCACGTGATACCCTGTTCTGGATAGTCATTCTTTGTAATGCATAATATTCCAACCCAATAGATCTGGGATAAAACCACCCATTAAAATCTGGTACTCAGCAAGTAAAACTTGGTGCCCCAATACTCCTGTGGCCTCCTGCCATCTCCCCATATACATTACTCTATAGCACACTGTTGAACAGAGGAGTGAAACAAGCATGACAGTAGTGCTCCAGTATCCCCTAACAGAGAAACCAACACTCCATTAACAGTACATTTTAATCCACTGGACTGGGACAGACTTAGGTAGGCTACAAGGGATTTACAGGATCTAATCGTTAGGTAAACAGATCTTCTCACAAGACGTTATTCTCCCCAGTCTCGATTCTAAACCTACAGCGTTTCAGCATGTCTGAGACATTCGAATAAACCCAAATTGTTTTCACTATTGCAACTAATTGTATAAAAATACAAACACTGTTTATCTAACTACTTTTACGTCCACCTGTACTGTACTTATACGTTTCAGACGCTCTTATATTTTCCAATCTCCTTAAGTTGATTTTCATCAAGTCTCTTTAGTTACGTCTCTAGCCAGTCCCGCTGGCTAAACACACTCACACCGTCATTTAGTATACAAAAACTCACAGTTACACACATACATGCCGGCACACAAATTCATAAAACACACATACACATCGAGAATATATTTTTCTCTTCGTACTACAATGTGCTGTATTCTTGTTTTACTTCTACATGAATCCTTTTAATTCCTGAAGTGCACTCCAGGTTCGCTGCATTCCTAATTTTGGGTGCGGTACTTTAGCCCACCAGTCAATATCTTCCGGTTTTGGATTTGATCGTATGGGGGAATCAGGGAAGGTAGGTGCGAGTACGGACCCCCTCGATGGGGTGCGAGACACTTAGAGTGACGCTGTCATCAACAGCGCCAGCCCCCGCTACATCAGGCCCTCTCCCACTTAGGGTGAGAGTACAGGTCTGCAGGCACCCTCTGTTTAAGAAGGGAGTTCCTGTTCTGTCTCTATCACACTCGTACCAGGTGTCATCCCACCCAGACCCCCCGTCTCCATATGGTCACTGTGGGAATTGATCCCAATTATTTTCATTTCCTGCCTGTCTGTTCCCCTATGGGAGTGCAGGATATAACACATTAACTAGTGCAGTGCGACCAGGAACTAATTCTTCTTTTAGTTTCTGATTCTCCTGCACTGCCTCTTTTCGCTTTTGTTTATACTCTTTCGTAGCGAGTAAAGTATCTTTTCTTCTGGGTTTTTGTTTTCCCCGTAAACACACTTAAGAAGTCACATCCCAATTTCTTTTTTTTCTCATGTATCTGCCACCACTGGTGCCGGCCGTGCACCAGGGTGGGAGCTACATGCTTGTGCTTTTGCCAATCAATACGCATATGCTTATTTTACAGGTGTCTTCGCCCCAGACTCCCTCTGACAAACTCAGCTTTTCCCATATTTTTCTCCTTCTTTTCCTTCAACTTACACTTTTCCGATATATAAACGGACCCTTCCACCACTTTCTCAAACCATCAGTTAGTACACATGTTCGGTCTCTTTTACTTTTGTCGTGTGTGAGGTAACAGCTCATACAGTAAGGGGATGCTTTCACTTGAAAAACCTGTGCATTCCTGCACTCATTCAGCCAAGGGCGTCTGTTACCTCCAGATCTAAATGCCTCTCAGAGACTTTAGAGAGGACTTACACCACACTGTTCACAGGTAAGGAACGAGACCTCGAAAACCCCCTTTCTTGATCAGTAATTCACCATGCCCAGAATGCCAGCATCGCTGCTTTTGCTCCAGGGTGGACTTACACACTGAGCTCAATCAGGGCGATTCTCGGGTCTCAACGTCCTTTAAATCCTGCTACTTAATGCTTTGCTCTTTTATTATGAGGTGTGTTTATGTTAGTGTCGTGCGTGTGTATATGTATTTCACAAACAAGGAAAACACCAAAAACATACATACATATATATATCTCCTACTTCTGTTTCCTTTAAGACAAAAATCCACGCCATCCAGTTATTTAATCCACGTTATTAAATAACTTAATTTGCGCCCTAAAAAAATAGTTGTACTTTGTCAATGGTCAGACAACACTAAATGACACGAACAGTCACTCAGTCTGTTTGATGGGCAGGAGGGCTATCCGTCCAGGAACTGCACATATCAGTGTCGTTATTGAGTGTCAACATTACGATCCTGTTTGCTCAGGTGGACCGATTCCTTGCAGTAGTTTATCATTATACTTAAAATCGTTATATAACTAGGACTAGTTATAGCAGTCTGTGCTTTCTGTTGGTTTTACAACATTTTTTCTTAACGATTCAGAACGTCCATGTAGCTGCAAAAATGAACGCTTATGGTACTTTTCGCTCCAGGCAATACTCTCCAGTGAGAGTGACGAAAAATGTGAAACTGAACTTCATCGCAAATACCAGATTGCTAGTCGATATCTTCTATCATGAAGCACTAATCAATGGCATAGCTGCGAGATTTCATTTGGGTAGCTGCACCGTACAGCTCCGTTTCAACCGAAATATCACCCCCCCTCAGAATTTCAGAAGCCCCCCTACAGATTTTTCCCCGGGCCCCGCGCACTGATGGGGGACGGGGTTTCCAGGAAATGGTATCAACTTTTCTCAAGAAAATAAAAATAGAAACTCTATAGGCACTCAAAAATTTTACTGTTTTTTTTTCAGGCAGGTGGCAAGACCCCTCCGCAAAACCCTTGTATGCCAAGCTGTGGGCATTGATTCGTCGAATATACGTATATTCACGGCGAAAATACGGCTATACGTATATATACGTCGCCTCGACGTATAATCAACGTCGAATTGCAACCGTAAAATCGACGACATTAATAAATGCATATATAACGTCGAAAACACATCTAACACTAGGAGTATACGGCACTCTGCACAGTGTACGAAGTAAATTATTTTCGCAGTAATTAATTTACACGTGTATAATAAATATAGTAAATATTGTAACGCCCTCGCCTGGTGGTGAGGAGGAAGCGCCCCTAGGCGCTCGTAGTACCGCTGGGCATGCTGGGAGTGGTAGCCGGGAAGAGTCTGAGGGTCAGCACGATGACCAGCGGCTGACCCTACCTGTGTAAATAATGTCCTAGTAATTCTAGTGCCCTGTGTAGTCCTGTAAAAGTAGAGTGTGTTGTTAGGTAATTACCACCCTAAATGTGCGTACGTTTTCGTCAGTCTCCTCATGTGTGTGTGTAGATCCTGTGTTCGGTTTTGGTGTGGTTGTTAAATAAAGTCAGTGCTTGGTTAATCGCGTCTCCACTGTTCTTTAGTTCTGAACAAGAACCTGCAAGCGCTACATTGGTGTCAGAAGTGGGCAGAATGAACAACTCGTGGCAGACACTACCCGATTCCGTAAAGCGCCGGCTGACGCTGAAAGACGCAGAACCCATCGGCGTCGCACATAGGGAGCCTGAGCAACTCCTGGGTGCGACAGGTGGCCACAGCCCTTACCAGGGCTACCCAGTAGTGGTCCCGCCAGTAGAATTGGGGCGGCCGCCCCGGAGAGAGGATGCCCTCCCTGCCGGAGCCGATCAGCGATTCCCACACCCATCGGCGCGGGTGCGACCAGGTCGCTACGATGGTGAAGCGCCTTGGGAGACCTATGAGGCGCAGTTCCAGCTCGCGGCCCGGACGAATGGCTGGAGCCGGGCGGAGATGGCCGGCCACCTGGCGGCGGCGCTGGAAGGAGCGGCCTGCCAGGTGCTCCTGGACGTCCCGGAGGAGGACAGAGGCGACTACACGGCGCTGGCAGCAGCCCTCCAGCTGCGCTTCGGTGTAGAGGAGGTGCCGGACTTGATGCGGGAGAGGCTGGCCCTGCGGCGGCGCCGACCAGGAGAGCGACTGGGCCCGGTCGCCGCGGATGTCATGTTCCTCGCCCGCCGAGGATACCCAACTTTCCCCCGGGAGGCGCAGCGGGAGATGGCTCTCCAGGCCTTTCTCAAGGCCATCTCGCCCGAGGAGCTGCGGCGCCACGTGCAGCTGGCCACGCCAACATCGCTGGAGCAGGCCTTGGCCCTTGCTACACGGGCTGAGGTAGTGTTCGGGGTGACTGGCAGCGCCAGCAGACGCAGTGCGCCCTGCCGGCTGACCGAGGCGGCGACGGAGGAATCCAGCGAGGGGGAAGAGGAGCCAGCCCGTGCAGCGACCGCCACGGAACAGCCCCGCACGCTGATTTGCAACCGCTGCGGGAAGAGAGGACACCAAGCCCGGTTCTGCCGGGCACCCGAACCTCGCTCTCCCCGATCGGCGTCGGGAAACGGGAACGGGGCGGCTCAGCGCGGGGAAGGCCACCCTTGAACACCTCAACCCCCGCTCCGGAGAGCGCTGTAAAAACCGGCGCCCCTCACGCCACCGTGGGGCGAGTCGGCTGTAGCCGGGGCCTGTACCTCCACTGCCGGATTGAGGACCAACCCTGCCTGGCCCTACTCGACACCGGTTCATCAGTAACCCTACTTCGGCCGGGCGTCCTCCCCGACACCGAGGGCACCAACCCCCCAGGATGGGAGGCCTCCAGGACCGTGAGGACCGTGACGGGACAGCTCGCTGCAGTCCGGGGGAAACGGGTGCTTGCCTTCCGTCTGGGCGCAGCGACGGTGCGCCACCCCTGCTACCTTGCACCCATCCAGGAGGACTGCATTCTGGGGCTGGACCTACTGCAGCGAGTGGGGGCCAGGTTGGACTTGGACCGGCAGGAGTTGGTGTGGCAGGGGGAGCGACTGCACCTGGTGGAGGGCAGGTCCGGCGAAGGCCGAGGGACGCGGGCTTGCCGGAGCCGGGGGAACAAGAGGCAGCGGCAGCGGCGGCGGCGGCGTCAGTCGCCGGGGCAGACCAGGCCTGCGAGCCGGGGAGCGAGCGTGCCGGATCCTGCTCCTGAGTCGGCCGGGGGGCCAGACAAGGTAGCGGCGGCGGGGGCCGAGCGTTGCGTGGAAGCGAGGCGCGCCGTTGAGGATCTCTACCAGCGGAGCTGCGAGGGCCTCGATCAGGACCAGCGGCAGCGGCTCCAGGAGCTACTCGCCCAGAACGAAGACCTCTTTGCGGCGAGAGATGAGGACTGCACCCGCACTGCCCTGGTCCAACACGAGATCAACACCGGCGACGCTCAGCCCATCCGCATCCCACCAGGACGCATGATTCACGCCAAGCGGACCGCCGCCGAGGAAAAGATCCGGGAGATGGCCGCAGCGGGGGTGATTGAGCCCTCCGCGAGCCCGTGGTCGGCGCCAGCCGTACTGGTTAAAAAAAAAGACGGCTCGTGGAGGTTCTGCGTCAACTACCGCAAGCTGAACAAGGTCACCCGGAAAGATTCCTACCCCCTGCCGAGGATAGATGACGCCCTGGACTACATCACCGGGTCGACCTAGTTCAGCTCCTTGGACCTCCGCTGCGGCTACTGGCAGGTACCGCTTGCTCCCGATGCTCGCCCGAAGACGGCCTTTTCCATCGGCCAGGGCCTCTGGCAGTTTACTGTCATGCCTTTTGGCCTGTGCAATGCCCCGGCGACGTTCGAGAGGCTGATGGAGAGGGTGCTGGCATCGGTCCCGCGGAACCAGTGTGTGTTGTATCTGGACGATCTGCTGGTTCATGCACGGAGTTTCGACCAGGCCTTGACGAACCTCCAGGCGGTGCTGGCCTGCATCCGCCGTGCTGGCCTGAGGCTCAACCCCCGCAAGTGCGAGCTCCTGCGGCGGGAGGTGACCTTCCTGGGACATGTTGTTGGATCGCGAGGGGTGGCTACGGACCCAGGTAAGGTCGCCGCAGTGAGGGGCTGGCCGACTCCACGCACCGTCGCGGAGCTCCGCAGCTTTCTGGGGTTGGCCTCGTACTATCGGAGGTTCGTCCGGGACTTTGCCAGCATCGCTGCCCCGCTGCACCGCCTCACCGACAAGGGCCGCCGTTTTGACTGGGACTCGGGCTGTGAGACTGCCTTTGGCCGGTTGCGTGAAGCTCTGGTGGGGGCCCCCGTGCTGGCCTACCCCAACCCGCGGTTGCCGTATATTCTCGACACTGACGCGAGTGACTCGGGGGTGGGGGCGGTGTTGGCGCAGGAAGGGCCAGATGGGGAGCGCGTAGTGGCTTACTATAGTCGGGCTCTGACTAGGCCTGAGCGGAACTACTGCGTGACCCGTCGCGAGCTGCTGGCGGTGATGGCGGCGGTCCACCACTTCAGGCCGTACCTGTTCGGGACCCGGTTCCGGTTGAGGACCGACCATGCGTCCCTCACCTGGCTGCTCCACTTTAAGGAGCCAGAGGGACAGATGGCGCGATGGATAGAGATACTGCAGGAGTACGACTTCACTGTCGTGCACCGTGCGGGGTCTCGCCATCTCAATGCCGACGCTCTCTCGCGGCGCCCCTGCGAGGCCGCGGACTGCCATCACTGCGCCCGGCGGGAGCAGCGTGAGGAGGCTGTCCGCGCCGTGGCGGGGGTGAGCGCCACGGCCACGGCCCGGGAGGGGCCGCTGGGGGTGGGCCTGCCAGACCTGGCGCAGCGTCAGGCAGCTGATCCTGACGTGGGGCCGGTGCTCCGCTAGAGGGCAGCAGGAGTGCGGCCTACGCGAGAGGAGCTCGCCCCGCACCCGAAGTCCGTCAAGGCCCTCTGCGCCCTGTGGGAGGCCTTGGAGGTAAAGGACGGGGTGCTGCGCCGGGGGTGGCGGGTACCCTCCAGTGGCGAGGTACGGTGGCAGCTGGTGGTGCCTCGGTCGCTCCGCGGGGCGGTGCTCCGAGCGGTGCACGGCCAGCCGGGTGTGGGGCACTTCGGCGGTAAAAAAACCCTGCAGCGTCTCCGAGGCCATTTTTATTGGGGTCTTTGCCACCGGGACGTGGAGCGGTACTGCCGAACGTGTGCGGTGTGCGTGGCGCAGAAGGGTCCCCCCGAGCGCTCTCGGGCCCCCCTCCAACAACACCAGGTGGGGGCTCCTATGGAGCGGGTGGGAGTGGACGTTTTGGGCCCGTTTCCGCGCACCGAGGCCGGGAACCGCTACGTCTTGGTGGCCATGGAT
Organism: Lepisosteus oculatus; assembly: GCF_040954835.1. Classification (NCBI taxonomy): domain Eukaryota; kingdom Metazoa; phylum Chordata; class Actinopteri; order Semionotiformes; family Lepisosteidae; genus Lepisosteus; species Lepisosteus oculatus. The sequence continues at coordinate 833,365 of NW_027168193.1, forward strand.
TACTTTACGAAGTGGCCGGAGGCCTACGCCCTCCCGGACCAGAGTGCCCCCACGGTGGCCGATGCACTGCTGGAGGGGATGTTTGCCAGGCTGGGGGTGCCGGAGGAGTTACACAGTGACCAGGGGCGTAACTTCCGAGTCCCAGGTCTTCTCCAGAGTGTGCCAGCGCCTGGGGATTACTAAGACGCGGACCACCCCGCTGCATCCCCAGAGCGACGGGTTGGTAGAGCGGTTTAATCGGACGCTCGCCACCCAGCTGGCCACCCTGGTGTCCCGGCACCAACGGGACTGGGACCGCCACCTCCCCCTTGCGCTCTGGGCGTATCGGACCGCGGTCCAGGAATCCACCGGGTGCACCCCGGCCTCGCTCATGCTGGGCCGGGAAATGCGAACACCGGTGGACCTGGTCTTCGGCCCGCCGCCCGGAGACGGGTCGGCACCGCCGGCTGGACCGGACTACGAGTGGGACCTGCGGCAGCGGATGCAGCGGGTGCACAGCTTTGCACGGACCCACCTGACACAGGCGGGGGTCCGGCAGAAGCTGTACTACGACCTGCGCTGCAGGGGGCCTGCCTTCCAGCCCAGGGACTCGGTTTGGGTGTACAACCCGCGCCGCTGCAAAGGCCTCAGCCCTAAGCTGGCGCCGTCGTGGGAGGGGCCCGCTGAGGTACTCGGGGTGGTGGGCGAGGTCTGCTACCGTGTCCGGTTGCGAACACAGGGGAGAGTGGTGGTCCTGCACCGAGACCGCCTGGCCCCCTACCGGGCCCGGGAGGAGGAGCCGTGTGGGGAGGCTCCAGAGGACCAGCCGGGGCTGGAGCCGGCCGATAGTGGGGCGTCCGTGGATCGCCAGCCGTCACCGCGGCGCAGCGGCCGCTCGCGCAGGGTTCCGCAGCAGTTTGCCGAATACGAGTACAGCCTGAGGGGGGTGTTCGACGTCGGCGAGACGCCAGACGCTTCAGGTGGGGGCAGTGTAACGCCCTCGCCTGGTGGTGAGGAGGAAGCGCCCCTAGGCGCTCGTAGTACTGCTGGGCATGCTGGGAGTGGTAGCCGGGAAGAGTCTGAGGGTCAGCACGATGACCAGCGGCTGACCCTACCTGTGTAAATAATGTCCTAGTAATTCTAGTGCCCTGTGTAGTCCTGTAAAAGTAGAGTGTGTTGTTAGGTAATTACCACCCTAAATGTGTGTACGTTTTCGTCAGTCTCCTCATGTGTGTGTAGATCCTGTGTTCGGTTTTGGTGTGGTTGTTAAATAAAGTCAGTGCTTGGTTAATCGCGTCTCCACTGTTCTTTAGTTCTGAACAAGAACCTGCAAACGCTACAATATAATTAATTACTGCGAAAATAATTTACTTCGTACACTGTGCAGAGTGCCGTATACTCCTAGTGTTAGATGTGTTTTCGACGTTATATATGCGTTTATTAATGTTTATTTCACAGCGTCGTGCACCTTTTCATTGCTCTCGCTTTCAGAGCCTCCGCACGGCACACGACTCGACATCAGGAAGCACATTGAAGTGAAAGCAGGGAGCGCTGCGACATGCACTGTGCAGATCCCGCCACACTAAGAGGTATATAAGCGTCAAAGGCAAGTCATTCCGAGTTGGTCGTTTGTGTTTTCCGTTCAGACGCGAAATGCTGAAATGATCTCTCGGCTCCTCGGTTGTCATTTCTGCTCCGTAAAGGAATCACAGCACGCGTCGCCTTCCAGCACGCTGGGTCGGGACACGATGCCGGGGCTCGGAGCGTGCGATGTCTTCCTCGTTAGTATAGTGGCAAGTATCCCTGCCTGTCATACGGGAGACCGGGGTTCGATTCCCCGACGGGGAGTAGCTTTTCTTTTACCTCCTTAGAGAAAGGACTGCCTTTCACTTCTCTGTTTTCTAACACAGCGTCGTGCACCTTTTCATTGCTCTCGCTTTCAGAGCCTCCGCACGGCACACGACTCGACATCAGGAAGCACATTGAAGTGAAAGCAGGGAGCGCTGCGACATGCACTGTGCAGATCCCGCCACACTAAGAGGTGAGTGGGTCTGTTCGATGCACAAAGAACGCTTTGATAAGCGTCAAAGGCAAATCATTCCGAGTTGGTCGTTTGTGTTTTCCGTTCAGACGCGAAATGCTGAAATGATCTCTCGGCTCCTCGGTTGTCATTTCTGCTCCGTAAAGGAATCACAGCACGAGTCGGCTTCCAGCACGGTGGGTCGGGACACGATGCCGGGGGTCGGAGAGAGCGATGTCTTCCTCGTTAGTATAGGACCTGTCACCTGTCCCCACCTGTCACGCGGGAGACCGGGGTACATCAGGACGCGCATTGAAGTGAAAGCAGGATGCGCTGCGACATGCACTGTGCAGATCCCGCCACACTAAGAGGTGAGTGGGTCTGTTCGATCACAGCGCTAGGCGAATCCCCAATCCCCTTTTGTGCGTGGCGACAGAAGAAGTCTGGTCTGTTTCCGCCCGGTTTCGATCCGGGGACCTTTCGCGTGTGAGGCAAACATGATAACCACTACACTACGGAAACTGTGGTCAGATGTGCCCAGCGGCCCAGCGCTGAGCTTCGCCAATGCGATTCAGCTGCTTCCAGTGCCTTTATTGGGGTGCGCTGATGGACCGTGCTCTCTCTCCAGAGACCAGCACGCCTGTCATGGACGGAGCAGGAAAGACGGCGCCACATTCTACAGCCCTCTCCACGCAATCGACGAAATCGGGCTACTGAAGTGGAGAAAATCGCCTCTCCAGAAAGTGCAAATATCATCTTGGAGAGTATAAATCCTATTGCCGAAGGTCAGCCCTGTCTACCAGAGTGACCCTCCCACCTCCTGCAGCGATGGTCAGCTCGTCTCACACGCGAGAAGTTTCGGCTGGAAACAAGCGCCCCCTCTCTCGCACGTTTTGCACGTTGAGTAGTTTTAATGCGGCTCCTTCGTACACAGTGCTGATCTTTTGGAAAGCAGGAGGCAAAATTGACACGTTCCCATACCAGGAGTCGAACCCGGGCCGCCTGGGTGAAAACCAGGAATCCTAACCGCTAGACCATATGGGAGTGCACAACCCTGCTGTTCCGGGCATCATGCAAGCAAACTACATAAATATGAGAAAACACGCAAGAGAGTTGTCACTCAGAGTGTCGAAGGGTCGATGTATACTGGGGCTCAGTTGAAATGCAACGTCAGGACTTTCCCGAATTATGTCACACGAAGAGAGCACAGCCTTTTCCGCCCTGCCACGTGTGTATCGGTAACTCGCCGTGATCGTATAGTGGTCAGTACTTTGCGTTGTGGCCGCAACAACCCCGGTTCGAATCCGGGTCACGGCAGAATAGGGGCGTCTGCTTTTACTACTTGCACGAATGAAGGCAAAAAAAAGCCAATTGATGTGAACGAACGGCGCTTTACAGAGGAGTACTGCCTGACTGGATCGTTGATGAACGACAGAGACCACTCCGACCTCTTCTCGGGTTTCTTCAATGACTTACTAAGGATCTTCTTCACATTCGCCCATGCAGGGGAAGCCAGTTATACCAAAGCAAACGCAGGAAAGTGCAATTCAAGCAGAGACCAGGAGGGACTTGTTTACACCGAGAGTGGTCGGAGAATGGAACAATGCGCCCAGTCCTGTTGCTGGAGCCGATTCTTGATGAGATCTTGGGCTCACTAAGAAGCCCCCGCTGGATGCTAATCTTTCTGTTGTTCTTGCAGGTCCTGCGCTGCTTTTGAGCCGACAGAGCTCGTCCTGATCTGTCGGCACAGCCCAATTGCAAATGATCGGCTCCGCATACAGAAGGAACGTGCGTTTGGTACAAGAGTGCATGAAGGCACCGGAAATAGAGGTGCGAACGCAAAATGTGTGGTTATCTGAAGAATTTATTTCCATGACAGCAGAGCCAAGCGATTTAGCGTTCTTATAGTACCAGGAAAGGAGAAGCAGCACTTCGCCTTTGCCGCGCAGGCACAAGGCGACATGCGGCAGATGCCGTAGTCGGCAGGATTCAAATCTGCGCGGGGAGTCCCCAACGGATTTTGAATCCATCGCCTTAACCACTCGGCCACGACTACAGCGAGCTTTCCGCCGCCGCATTCTTCCTATAATCTAACACGGAGTGCGAGGTGGCTGAGGAAACGTTTTCAAAGTCGCTCTCCGTTAAAAAAAAAACCTTTCACAAAATACGTGCCGGCAGACAGACACGCCTCAGAGGGTTTAAGGCTGGCTTCACGTTCAAATGATAAAGTCTCCCCGTCTGGATGTCAAAATGCAACTTTGGCAGACAGAAAAACATCAACAAACCACAAATGTGGACAAGGATTTTACAAGCTGCACCACACTGCACTTTCAAAAGCATTTACATTCGTGTTAGACGCAGGAATTGCCTTTGATTTGCGCGCTTACGAACGCCATGGAAAACGAAACAAAACAAGAGCCCTCAGCTCCTGCACTTGATTATAATGCCATTACGTGTCGAAGCAGTAATTTACGTAATTTACTGCCTGAAAAAAAAAACAGTAAAATGTTTGAGTGCCTATAGAGTTTCTATTTTTATTTTCTTGAGAAAAGTTGATACCATTTCCTGGACACCCCGTCCCCCATCAGTGCGCGGTGCCCGGGGAAAAATCTGTAGGGGGGCGTCTGAAATTCTGAGGGGGGGGGGTGATATTTCGGTTAAAACGGAGCTGTACGGTGCAGCTACCCAAATGAAATCTCGCAGCTATGCCATTGATTAGTGCTTCATGATAGAAGATAACGACTAGCAATCTGGTATTTGCGATGAAGTTCAGTTTCACATTTTTCGTCACTCTCACGGTTTGTATTGCCTGGAGCGAAAAGTACCATAAGCGTTCATTTTTGCAGCTACATGGACGTTCTGAATCGTTAAGAAAAAAATGTTGTAAAACCAACAGAAAGCACAGACTGCTATAACTAGTCCTAGTTATATAAAGATTTTAAGTATAATGATAAACTACTGCAAGGAATCGGTCCACCTGAGCAAACAGGATCGTAATGTTGACACTCAATAACGACACTGATATGTGCAGTTCCTGGACGGATAGCCCTCCTGCCCATCAAACAGACTGAGTGACTGTTCGTGTCATTTAGTGTTGTCTGACCATTGACCAAGTACAACTATTTTTTTAGGGCGCAAATTAAGTTAGGTAAATCTTTTTGCCCAAAACTGAAGGGGCGACACTCCTCCCTCCCCCCGTGATGCCAGGCCTGTCCCCATCCTATTCCATAATGTCATTATATATAATACCATACAACAGTACGATCCTTACTAACTGCATGCGTTAAAATTGCACATCAGCACATAGCAGGGGGCACATAGCCGCGATGTATTATCAATGTTAAATTTCAACCATAATATCGACAACATTAATAAACGCATACGTTGAGAAAATATCGAACCCAGCATATTTTCCGGTTATATACCACAATGCATTGCTAGTATTCGTTGGTCACCATTTTGGACACGTTTTTCAAACGTAAAAGTATATCCGCAAATATCTCAGCAATCCTCTTTTGACGAGTAAGTATGAACAATAATAATACTATCTGAATACACACAGATCTTTCTTAATATTATTTTGATTAAAATAGTACGTGAATAAGCAAAAAATGGCACATAAAAATAGTGTGAATGGGGAAGATGGCACAAAATCGTTTTGCCATTTCTCTATTCTTATTCTATGTTGTACTTTCAAACTTTAGGTACTCTTTAATTAGGACAGACTTTATTGCTCAACTGCTATGATGCAAGCCAAATTTTATACATTTATTTCAGCTTTGAGCTTTCAAAGGTCAACCAACCTTGAACTCACCGGCCGTGGTTAACGCGTGTTGGATTTTAACGGGCTCTGTGTGTTCGATGTACATAAGCCACTGATGCTGGGTGTAGAAAATCGTTTTTGCTGGTGGTGGTAATTGTCATGGGGTAGCAACGCTATCGTCTCTTCCTGTAAAAACATAAGTCTGAACATGGCCATGCAGACACTAGCGATGGTCACAAACTGAAAGGGGTCGATGCACACAACGCAGGCGGCCCCTGACTCAGTCACGCGTGTCTGTCTGGTCATATTCATGACCTCGTCCCAAAACCTGACACAGCCTTCTCTTAGAATTGCCACATCCAACTGGCAGTAACGTTTCAACTCTCTCTGTAAGTTAAACACACTTCCCTTGCATTCTTCATACCAAACCAAAAACTCGGCTTTCTCCCTCTGCAGCATGTAGTTAACGCCGTAAAGTTCTGGCGGCGGCATCGGGCTGACATAATTTTGGTTTTCTGAAGTGTTCATCAAGTGTGGAAAATGACCCTTACCCCCGGGGAACCCCATGGCGGCCGACAGTTTGCTTAATTTCATAGGTAGAAAGTTTAAAGAATCGATAAATCTGATGTTCAGAGCTTTTACGGTCATACACATTATCTTACCACCCTGATTAATTAGTTCAACGTCCATCTTTTCATCTTACAACTGTCTGATTACTAGGTAATTGTCATATCCCTTGCCATTGTGCGATATGAATGTATGGATTTTGAAACGTCTATCGATAAATTTACACACAAAATCCTTTAGACAAGTTTCACCATAAAATTCCCAGCTTCGTTTATTGTTAATATGAAGGGCATGGATGTAATTTGGTATGTGTGTCCCCGTTTCTTGCATGCATTCAAAGTCGAAAAAAATGTACTTGTTTGAAATTTTGGGGTTGTCCAAAGGCAGTATGTAGCACAAATGTGTGTCAGGGGTGTCGATCACGTTGTTACAATGCGAGCACAGTTTCTCTTTACATTTGTGACTAGAGAGGTTATAAACCTCACATTTCTCACAAAAGACCCTGCGCTCACACTTACTAACACCCGTTGCTGCATTCCGAAAGTGTCTCGCCAAACATTGAGAGCTACGACAAAAGACCTTACAGGCCGGGCAATTCTGAATTTCTGCATCAATTTCGCAACACTGGGGATCTAAACAGGTTTTACAAGCTTTAACACAGGCGTGTGCGTTCTTGTGGCTATACGCCGCATGGTAGTTAGTGCAAAAATATGCCGCCCCCACAAAAGCTTTAATATTTAAAACCCCATAAAAATGCTCTTCATGCAGTAGAACAAAAAGTATTTTAGAATTAGGTGGTGTGGGCCCCGTTGTAAAATATTTCCAATCACCCTGGTCGTGGTACAAAATTTTAATGACCACCTTTAAATGTTTTTCAAAAGCGGTAATGTCTGACAAACTAATTTTCTGATTCTCTGAAAAACCCAACTCTTTGTGCATTCGTTTAGCGCCCTGTAACATTTCCCCATTGGTACAACCTTCATTCAACAAACCGTACACACTCCCGGTGAAACACAGATTACCGCCCGTGTAATGTAAGTCGATAAGGTGCGCTTTTTTCTGAGCAATTACCCAGAACGGATTTAAATCTTCGACGGGCACCCCCCTGCATATTCCTAACTATCGTCACCACTAATCGGAGGCTGTCATCGGTGAGAATTTCTGTGTGGCTCTGTAAGAGGTCTGAGATGTGGCTTAAAAAATCAGCAGCATTTAATTCTCCGGGTTGTCTCCTGCGTGAGAACAAGGGTTTGTTAAAACCACCCGCAGTCAAACGCAGCTGTACAAAATCATTCGCCCCGATGTTTGGAGAAAGTTCATCCAATATTCTCTGGACTGCACCATGCATATGTTTAGTCATTTATCCCGGTGGGTCTTCGCCAGTGCACCATGAAATAGCATTATCAGGAAACGAAATGCAGAGGTTAGATCAGCATCTTCTTTAGAAAAAACGTCTAAGAGTCTAGCGGCGTAAACCTGGATCAGTTTTGGAAACACTGAATGTACACTTGCTAAAGCGGCTCTTAGATTCTCTAATCTACACAGTGTACGAAGTAAATTATTTTCGCAGTAATTAATTTATTATATTTACTATATTTATTATACACATGTAAATTAATTGCTGCGAAAATAATTTACTTCGTACACTGTGCAGAGTGCCGTATACTCCTAGTTGCGGCACACACGATACATACAGTAAAAAGCCTCAGGCACTGTGTTAGATGTGTTTTCGACGTTATATATGCGTTTGTTAATGTCGTCAATTTTACGGTTGCAATTCGACGTTGATTATACGTCGAGGCGACGTATATATACGTATAGCCGTAATTTCGCCGTAAATATACGTATATTCGACGAATCAATGCCCACTGGGAACAAGCTCGCTTCTTTCTACCATGATGTCACCATGACCAAATCTGTCTTTAAACACCTTGCTCAGTCTCTAACGAGACTGTCAAAAATAGCTTTCGCTGATTGTATTGCAAACCGGCGGAAGCGGGGTATTGGGAAAAGTTTTCAACTAGCAATAATCCCGCCTCGGCTAAACCTCACAGGCTACGATACTGCCACTGCGCAAAGCTGACGGTTGCCAGGCAACCGCGGGGATCCTATGGAAATCGTTATCAATCGTCTCATGGCATGTCGTTGCTGTAACGCTTCATATTTGTCGTCTTCTTCTAGCTTGAGGTTTTGAAGAATTTCATGACAGACAAGGGCTCCGTTGGGAACAAAGAAACCCGTTGATTCTTTTCAGCAGCAGAAATACAACCCTTTAAATACAAGATGACAGAACAATGACGAAGGGCATGCCGGGAGGAACTCATGCACTACAGAGGAAAGGGGGTGGGCACGTACAGTTCACATTCAAGCCACAAGTACTCTTCTCGGATGTTGCACAAACAAATCCTAACGTCTTGAAAGCATTGCGGCATGTTTGTGTCCCACTTCCCGTGGCTGCAGGATGACTGACACGAACGGACAAACACAATCTGTGGCGTTTAGCGTGACATAGTCTTGCAGGCATCGTGCTGTCTCACTGCAATACTATACCGCTGGAGGAAACAGTCCATCTGGCCATGAAACTCATTTGAACGTCTAGCTACAGCAACTAACAATATCATGATTTATTCAGGATGTGTGGAATCAGCACGTCCCGGAGACAGCTTCCGAAATCTTGAGCATTCTCTGGTGGTAGGGGCGTTCAAGATGGCGCTCAGGTGGGAGGTAAAGTTTAGTGGTTGAGGATTTTTTTTGAGTTTTTCATGACCTGAATGTTAATTTTTGCTTTTTTTGACTACAGAAAAATAAGGACTTAACACTACTTGTTTAAACTTCAGTTATAATTGAAAGAAAAAAAAACTATTTTTTTTAGGTTTAAGAATTTCGATATGAGTAACACTGGGAAAAGAAAAGAGAGTGCTGGGTCTTCGAAGGAGAACTCTAAGATACCTCAATCGTATATGTATAGCACTACAAGAAAATTGATGGCAACTAAAGGGAAAAGTGAAGCAGCTGGAGGGGACGTGGAAAGAGTGCTGGAGATGCGCTCGTACGCGAGCGCTCGCAGCCCAAGTGAGACTCAGCTGCCAGAGGAAGAGCCGGAGTCCCTGCCCAGCACACCTGTGAAAACCCCGGCAGCCAAGAGAGGAAGGGGCAACCTGACGCTGGAGGAGCTCCAGACCAACATCTTCAACATGATGGCACAGAGCATGGGTGAGCTGAAGGAAATGACTTGATCTAATACAGTCGCAATCGAAAGTCTTAAAAAGTCCATGGACTGTGTGTTTAAAGAGGTTGAAGACTTAAAGAGTGAAGTAAAAGTTCTTAAACAAGTAAATACCAAACAAGAAAAGCATATTAAAGAACTTGAATTGAAAGTGAACGATGTAGATAGATACCGTCGATGATGGAATTTAAAATTATTTGGAGTTAAAGAGGAACGTGATAAGGACCTTGTTGCAACAGTGAAGGGTATCTGTAAAAGGACCCTGCCGGACCAGGAGGACGTAATATCGGCCATTGACTTTGTTCACAAGCTCGGGAGAGCGAACATGTCTGGGCAAGTGCTCCCCAGATCGATTATAATACAGTTCACCAAGAGGACGGCGAGGGACATGCTGTGGCGAGCGGCGAGGGGGAATGAGTATTTGAATGGGAACAAACTGAGGTTTGCAGAGGACCTGTCTGCTGCGGACAGGAGTACCAGGAACCAGCTGTGGCCCCAGGTTGAAGCTGCCAGAAGAGAGGGGAGGAGAGCCTACTTTGTGGGAGCGAGGGCCTTTGTGGACGGGAAGGAGATTTGCTCCCAGTGACTGCTCAGTTAATGATTATGTTTGGTTTTATTTGTTATACCAGTATATACTAGTGTTTCTTTAGTGTTAGTTTGGAATGGTGTAGTTAAGTGTTAAGGACTGTTATAGTTCTGGTTCTTTGAAAAACTCAATAGTTTAGACAGTCTTAGAGTTAGTTATTTGCTTTTGTGTATGTCTTTTTCATGAATGCCAGAGGTACTCGAAATGTTGTTAAAAGAAAAACTGTGTGCTGAGTTTTATTTTTTACAGGAAACGCATGCATGTTGAAACTAAAGTTTATAAATAATTGAGAAATATTAAAGCAAGATATGATACGTGTAAAATATACAATTTGATCACATAATTACTTAATTACCTCTGGTAGTTAAATGCTTTTTTCTGCTGCATTTTTTTTCTCTTGTACATGACTCTGATCCTCTTGTTGTATTTGTATTTGTAAATTCTGTTTAATAAAAAATTTTTTAAAAAAAGCATTCTCTGGTGGTGTCCTGCAGACTTCCTGTGGGCATGCGTTGGTGGTATAGTGGTGAGCATAGCTGCCTTCCAAGCAGTTGACCCGGGTTCGATTCCCGGCCAACGCAGTGGTGAATGTTTTCAAATGCTATCATGAGCCTTGGATTGTGACTAGCAAAGCGAAGCCTTTTGAAAGAGCTAAAGCACTGAAAAACGGAATTGAGGGAGAATCTTACAGGGGATTCTGAGTGGTGTCTGCATACACGCAGTCCGATATGGGTGCTGAAAGCTTGAGCTACTCTCAATGTCATGCTGGCTTTCCCCGGAGTAAATCTGTTACATTGAAAGAATGCTTCTCGCAGGTTCAAAAAGGGACCCTTGTTAATTGGAGAAATCAATGATTTCAAATGAATTCTGTATGCGTTAAAAGACAGCTATACACAGAAAACATGCAGGACACTGCTCATGAGTGTGGAGTTCAGCCGAAACACAGTGCGTTTTTTCAAGCCATCTGACAAAGCCCGCCCACTGAAAACTGCAGCAGATCGTGTAAAGACGTTCAACTTTGTAACTACTGCACGCACAGGAAGCAGAATAAATTCCTCTTTTCAAACTGTCAAAGGTTTGCTTTACGAACGCCGCAGGACATCGCACAATCTCTTTTGAACAGGGACAAACGATTTCTTATGGGGTGCAGTAAGTACTGTTACTGTCACTGCTCGATACCGACGTTGGCCTACTATACCATGTTCAGCCACCGCTAGAAAATGTACAGCTCTAGCACCGGAGCAAGCAACAGGAGGGCCGACGTCAAACAGGCACATGTGTCAGACATGGAGAGCGACGAGAATGAGATTTGAACCCATGACTGCAGAGCACAATGAATTAGCAGTCCATCACCTTAACCACTCAGCCACCTTGTCGACGAAACTGGGCTGTCCGGACATGGGTTGGCACGCTCCAGATGATCTTTTTCTTTTTTTTCCCTCGTACTCGAGGGTCATTTTCCTGTTCCACATGTGATTTCAACATTTTCCTTGGGAGATGTCAAGCCAGCAAGCCACTGCTGTGGTTCAGTGGCCAGTGTGGAGTTCAGTGGCCCTGTTGTACACAGAAAGCATATTGAGCTCCTTGGACATGAAAAGTTCCAGATAAGAGCCATTTGTCATCCTTTCTCTTGGTGTCGATGTTGCTATTGTATGTAAAGGTGGCAACTTGCTCAGCAAGCAGGCGGAGCACACACCGAATGCAGATGTGTCTGAGTGGTGTGTCCAAGTGGCTGCAAAAGGACAGCACTCCTGGGGCGCCGTGGCTTAGTTGGTTAAAGCGCCTGCCTAGTAAACAGAAGATCCTGGGTTCGAATCCCAGCGGTGCCTTCTTTGTTGTGTCTTCTCGAACAGAACTTGTCCTTACAGACAACCGCCTACGGCTAGACTTAATTAAATGCAATTGTCATTTCCTGTCTTTAACGCGACTTGTTTTTCTTAAAATGGATGCAACTTGCAAAACATGAAATACAAGCCTTGCTAATCAGCGCTAGCGGCTGGCAAAAAAAAAAGAAGTCAGCAATGTTTTTTTCTTTAACCTTAACCCTGCTAATGGAGAAGGGTTAAACGACCGAGTCAATGCAGCTTAAACGATGCGCAAGTCGGGTTCTTAGCTGAAAGGGTGGTAAATCACACTCACCCCAGTCCTTAATCTTTTAAAGAGGATACAAAATTGAACCTAGTCGCCACATCACATACATCCTGTTCAATGATAAAAAGGTAACATCTATCCTCGCTCCAGAGTAAATCTCACGTTGAGGGCATCTTTTTTTTCACTTTACCGTGAGTCGGGCTCGGCTGCACAGAGGAGAGAGCAGACCAATGAGGTCACAGGGACAGGGGAGTCACACGCTGGCGGTTTGAATACGCGGAAGATCACTGAGGGATCCACAGTATGTGGACCCTCCGTTCGCCATCAGTCCGCACTCCGGACTCTGAATCCTGCCATCCGAGTTAAGATCTCAGCGGAACCTGAGGTGCAGTTCCTTCTTAAAACGTAATCTGGTGAGCATTTCTAGAATCGCACTTGTATAGATGCAGCCTTTAATGTGTTGCTAGGTTAAAATTGATGACTTCTTGTATTTCAGTAGGCAACTGCCCTCTTGATTTTGGATTTAATCTCTTTATTACAGGGGCGCTTTTATGAAGACAGAGTCATGTTCAGGTACTTTGTTTGATGGAGGAAGCTTATTTCGGACTCTGTGATCTGCTCACCTGGAAAGGTCTGCTGTACTACTACAAGAGAGAAGTAGAGTCTGGAAGAAGGGACAATTTTATGATGCTTTGGAAGATAATGTTTTTTTTTCTTATACTGAAAATGAAAAGTAGTTGTTTCTATATGGACTCAGTCTTTGGAATTTGTATATTTATATATTTCAGTGAACCCTCAGCCATTCCTTCTGTATTGTAATTCAATTTCTCTTTTAAAATTCCTTCCCCACTTCTAGGACCTGCAGTTGCTGAACTCCACAATGGCTTCTATTGGAAAGTCTGTGACTGAGACCAAGTAAGTGTTCACTTTTTTATGAAACCATTATTTATTTTGGAGCAATGAGCAATTCTTATATAAATGCAATAAAATCATTATGCTCAAACTATGAGAGAGAATTTTAAGGATAATTTAAGAAATCAGTCTTAGCTTGTTTCTATACACAGATGGTATTATTTATTTTCAAAGGAAACCCGCGAGGATTCCCCTGGTGTGCAAGATGTGCCTGAATACTTTTGATCAGCTTCCTGCTCACTTCAAGAGAGCGTGTATGAAGCATGCCACGGCAGAAGAGATCGGGATGGCCTCTCAACAGACGAGGGAGGACATGATGAATCACCTGAAGAACGGGGTCATTGTGGATTACCACAGAATAGAGATCAAAGGACACTTTGTGGGCTTGAAATACAAAGAAAATCTTGTTCTATGGTACAAGATAAATACAAAACTTAAGCTTTTATTTTAATTAGATTTATTTATAAAGCATAAGCAATCATTTATTACATTAATATATGTGAAAATAACATTTTAGTATCATACGTTTAGTATATTTAGTTCCTAATGCTGAAAGAAATGATCATAGAACATGACATCTAACCTTACCTGCGGTGTTTTTAATCCCTATTGCTCAATGCACGGTGAAAGCATTGCATACATATGTCTGACAATGAGGAATGGGCCCCTGAGACAGTCATTTGCCTGTTTCACAAATGATCGTATTTTACTAGAGATTCTGTTTGGGATTCAGATGTGCATTCTGACAGCAATCCCTTTCAATAAATGATACGTTCTGGATGAGGTCAAAGGTGTTGGAACACTGTATTTAGGATGTGTTTGCAGTGATTGTGTGTCTTCTGCTTCAACGCAGTGATATATAGACGTGCTCCTGTAATTTATTGGTACAAGCCCAGGGCAGTGAGCAGTCTGAGGATTTATTTCCAGACGGCATAGAGCAGTGAAGCAGTGAAGTAGTGCAACACACTGGATCATTATATTGTTAGAATCTATTCTACTTAAATTATTACATTATACACAATTTGAGTTCATTTTAAAAAGTAAAAGGTAATGAAAGGAATGCATTTTCGTAAGAAAGATAATACCGATATGCATGTGATAATCTTCCTTATATCATGTAGTGCGTCATTTGGACACTTTGTGGGATTGAAATACAAAGAAAACCATGTTATATGGTACAAGATAAATACAAAACTTAAGCTTTTATTTTAATTAGATTTGTTTATAAAGCATAAGCAATCATTTATTACATCGCTTCTTGAATTAAATCTTTTGACAAGAGGTAAGACTTCTATTTTACATTTAAACCCATGTTTAGCTGTGTTTTTTAGATTTAACTGAACCAATTTCTGTGTGTGATAATGTCCTTGAATTCTGACAACATCACACTAAATTACATGATATAAAACAGCTAATGTTTCTAGAGATAAAGTTTCTGGGATGCTTCTAATTACTTTTTATTACCAGGGACAGTTTAATTCACCTTGTACAGTACTGAAAGACCAAGATGCTTTTTTCTAAAGTTATTTAACATTTTATAGAACTTTGTCTACTATGGCAACATGATGAGCTTGGTGAAACTTGGAAAAATACTGCTTGGACACTTATCTTAAGATAAAGATAGGATAAAGGTTTATCTTTTGCACCTACCTGACCCCCAGGGAAGGCCAATGCTTTCTAAGTTGATGGTTCCCTACAGTAGACTGTACCTTATCTTCAAAGGTAATGTATATTGACCCAAATCAGTTTTGGACTCCAATCTACTGACGAAATGGAGCCTATCCTTTTTTCAGGATTTTAGCATCATACGTTTGGTATATTTAGTCCCTAATGATGAAAGAAATGATCATAGAACATTTGGACACTTTGTGGGCTTGAAATACAAAGAAAATCATGTTCTATGGTACAAGATAAATACAAAACTTAAGCTTTTATTTTAATTAGATTTATTTATAAAGCATAAGCAATCATTTATTACATTAATATATGTGTGTAGCGGCGAGGCTTATTAATAAGGCAGAATTAAGTGTTCTGAGCCTTTCCAAATGAGGCCCCATTTCTCTGTTCATCTCTGTGGTGCAGCCACAGAGAGACTATTCATGCAGGGTGATTTAAGGTCCTAGGACAGCTCCCAAAGGGGGATGCACTTAGCTAAGCCTTTCTATCATGATCAATGGTCATCCATTGGCGCCTATCTGTCTAGGGAGTGCCAGTTGGACATCTGGACTGCATTACTAAGTGTCAGGACTAAGTGACTCATATCTCACCTTGATCAATCAATCAGGGACTTGTAGGGCCGAGTAACCCACGTGGGACTCTGATGCCCATGGAACTTTCAGCCAATCAATGAGCTGAAGTTCCTCCAGGTAAAAACAGGCAACACAGAGAGCCTGTGAGATTCAGTAAGATTCAGAAGGGAGGATTCAGAGGATTCTGTGGACAATTCTAAAGGGAATTCAAAGGAGAATTCCAGGGCAGGACGGCCCAGGAGCAGAAGGCTCCCAAGGGCAGGACATTCTCGCAGCGCGCCTCCTGACCATCCTGAGACTCAGCCCGGACAACCACGGAACGGCCAGTGTGTCCGAGTGCCAGAACTTTCCTTTGTTCTAAGAGTCTAGAGCGGAGGTTGCCAGAGAATAACCAGAGGATCCACCCGAGGTTAGCACCAGCAGCAGGCCTCGTGAACAGGTCGGAACTGTGGACAGCTGAATCACTATTCAGAACTAGCTCTTCATCAGAAACGAACCGGTCCTCTTCCTGACTTGCTCGGACCCACAGTCATCTTTTCTCCTGTGCACAAACTTTGCTAGTTAAAGCCAACACTAACTAGCCGGTCAGTGAGCATCAGCAGCGCAGCGTCGCAAGCCGCACAGCACAGCCTGGCACGGAGCCAGAGAGCGCGGATTGGACAGCAACAGCCTGCAACTGTTTCTTTGTACCCGCAGGAAGATCTGAATCCCCAAAGATTGGATGAGTATTCAACTTCAATGCATTACAGCTCGAGAATTCAATTGTTATCCCAACCAGTTGATATCAATTTAATTCCTAAGAGTTATGTACTTGTTTGAGTATCTAATGTAGAAGTTATAACCAAGTTCATTAACGAAACGGTCTTAATGAATGATATACTGAACGTATGTCCTCTTGATATGTGTAACACTTCGTAACTGACTGAATATATATCTTTTGTATTCTGATAACCCTCTTGATAAGATCTGTTAGGTTTACATGCATATTTTATGTATTAATAAATGTATCCTCGTGTATTAGTACCTGTGTGTGCGCGTTGTTTGAGTTATGTCGCATGGTTTGATTCTAAAGCCATCAAAAGAATCAACTTTGTGATTTACTGCTACAATTAATAATTGTCTCAGTAAATGCCCAAACCCTACAGAACTGGTGCCTTCAGAGAGCCACTACATTTAATTTTGCTATGGCAACATTACATATTTGGCGTCCCTGAGCCGGTTTTCTTACATTATTTGGCGTCCCTGGGTGGGCGTGGCAAGACTGAAATGAGTCAACCAAGCGGAATAATTCAATATAAAACGCCGCGGGTTTCATACACAACAATACGGTGTGCTGAAAGCCGAAAGAAAAAAAAGTTCCCCTTGCTCTTTAAGCAGTGCTTGATTGTTTTGTGATCTTTTGCGATCTACCGGGTTGATTGCATACTTGATCTTGTGGTTTTCTGTGGTAAAACTGTGATTTCGTACTTAAAAGTAATACTCTTTAAGTTTAAGGATGGTTGCTAAAAGGTCTGAATTCGAGTCGCTATTAAGCACTCTCTCTAGCAGCGACAGGTCTGACCACGATCTCTTCCATATCTCCGTCAGCGGAGAAGCTAGAAGGATAAATCTCCATTCTCTGAGAGAGCTAGCGAAGGACATAGAGAGATTTGACCCCGCAGTGTCAAAGAATAATATCGAGAGTTATATTCAGGACCTCAGGTATACCCTGCAGTATCTGCCAAACGCCACAGAACAGGAGAAAGTGTTTCTGGTCAGGAAAACTACCAGCAGAGCTGTACATGAGTGGATGGCTAGGCAGATGAAAGAAGTCTGTAATGATTTTGAGCAGCTTTGTCAAGCACTTATCGAAGAATACAGTGCGTTTATTGACCCGACTGCTGCGATAGCCGCCGCTCTTAACATTAAGCACAAGAGAGCAGAGTCCCCTCGCGAATATTACGAGAGACTTAGACGAACTTATTTTGCAGGGCGAAATGATGAGGGTTGCGAAGAGAACACACATTTCAAGGGTTTATTCATTGCGAATCTCCACCCGTCAGTCAGAAAGATGATCTTAATGCATACAGATGCACAGACCATGAAAATGACTGATATTAAGAGATTCGTGCAGAAAGCCTGGGAGTATGATGTCCAAAGTCGCTCTGAGCAAAAAGCTGTTAAAGTGACTGTGTTTGCCGTCAGAGCCAGCAGGGTTAATTCCCCCCTGCTCGAAGGAGCACAGGCTCCTGAGCTGGCTAAGCCCCGTTCCAAAGCATGCACACAGGACCACACCCAGCGTCCTAAGTGCCATGAGAACACCGGGGGAGGGAAAGGGCTAGATAAAGCTGAACAAAAGGATTCAGTAGCCACCCGCCTGGCCAGGCTTGAACAAGCTTTATTAGGACAGGGACAACCGCTCCCCAAGGCTGCCGGAAGCGTGAATGAGCTGATACTCTCCATGAGGAGGCGGAGACCCGCCCCCTCTCCCTCCCTCAGTCTATCTGATTGAGCAGAAGGGTTCCTGCCTGGATGAATTCAGCCACTCCCAAGTGAGTGCTGACTCCACCCCTGAAGTCACAGAGCAGGCAGTAAAACACAGAGGAAAAGCAAGAAGCTTTTACCTCAAGGCTGCCATGGGAGATGTCTTACACTGTGAGACACTGATTGACACTGAGGTTGAAAGGTGTTTGATGTCACACGGCAAGCTCAAACGGGTTGAAAAAGAAAAGGGCATGCGACTCAGAGAGGAACCTTTGGTGGATCACCAGAAAGGCAAAGTGTGGAAACAGGTCAAGGCTCCTAAGCCTTCTGTACAGAAGGAAAGGGGGGCCAAGAGGCAGACTGTGCTCACACAGTGCCCACCGAACACAGAAGCCTATGTGGAGATTCCTTCTGTTCCCTCTGGACAAGAAATAAAAATATTTCCTTGTTCCCCGGATATACAGGGAAGTCGTGTCCCGGCCAAGGTCCCAACAGCCTCCATGCCACAGGAGCGGTGCTCCAAGCAGCCGCCTGATCCACCAGGTAAAGCACACACCTTTTACATCCCTAAAGAGGAGCAGATCTCCCCACCTGGCGATGAAAAGGAGCTTTCCCTGTGCACCCTGGCACCCAAGAGGGGTCAGGAACACCACCCTGCAGTGGTGGAAGGGATCCAGATGGCAGGAGAGCAGGTTGGTGATGTAGCCCTCACCCTTAGCCCTGAGAGGTCCTCTATTAGTAAGGATCTGCTTGAGCAGCTGTCACAGGGCCACCGCCAGGTGCCCCTGGTGCAACATTCACAGGTTAGACAGGAGGTCCAGCTGGACGCTGAGACTACTGCGCTGTGGACACACCTGATCCCAGATGCCGATTCCCTCTGCTCTGACCCAGGGAACCTGCAGTCAGGTAACATTATTTCTCACAACTACCAGGTAGTGAGTGAGACCTGATTGTTCCTGCCTCAACGGCAGGGTTGCCAACACACCCAGTCCCCCAGAAGGGACAGGGAATGAAAGCCGAGCCGGTTTTCTTACAGCCACCAGCTCAGTCTGTCAGTCTGAGTCTGACCAACAGTGGTTCAGCCAGACTGGAGCTGGATGGTCAAGTCACCCGCCTGCCAGTGCAGGACATCGCAAAGAGGGGTGTCAGAATCCCCGCCTGCACTGACATGGGCCTGGTGAGTGATAGTAAGTTCAAAGACAGTGAACTAGCTATCCCAGTGCTGGGGCAGCTCCCTGAACCCCTAGCAAGGGAAGGGGGGAGCGAGCAGGTGTCCTACACCCACGCCCAGCGAACGATTGTAAACATGCCGATAGAGGGATTCCTCAATCAGGAAGTGTGCAGGGTGGACCTGAACAGTGAGAATGGGGTAACAATCCCAGATCACTCAGGTGCTCCAGATGACCACTCAGCCGAGGGTCAGGCATGCTCTACCGCTGCACCACCCCCTGCAGGGTTCCTAGAGCACAGGCATGAACAAATCGAAAAAGCAGATGCCCTGGAAAAGGAGGAGCAGCATCAGCAGCTGCGTCAGATCTCCCCATATTTCCAGGATGTTGGTGCCCAAGATGCCACAGGGCATACTGTGAAAGACACCATGTACACGCTGCGCCAGCTTAGAAAGGCGACAGTCACTCAGAAGGAGATGACTGGGATCAGCCACCCGAAAAGACTTTTGGGAGGACTGATTGCTGCCGCCACTGTTGCACGTTTGCTTTTTTCTGGTAGGTTTGTGTGCTACTGGCACTCTCACCCTGACTGCCCCAAGAAGGCAGGGGTCAGAGATGCCGGAGGGTAGTGACAGACTGTATCGACAGCAGCAAAAGTTGGAAAGCTTAGGGAAAACCCTACAGGCAATTTCCTATGCAACAGGGTTAAACCTTATTCCCCAACCAGTGGACATGATTGTTGGTGTTATACAGTGGGTTTATGCTTGTGTGCAACAGGCCAGAATGTTGACACAAGACCTATTAAGGGAGCTTAGTGCCACTGTAGCTAGTCTAACCACGGCACGATTCCCAACCCACTTGATTCCACTCTTCTCAGTAGAGGAGTATGTGACATTAACCCCATCGCTCATAGCTCACCCAGAAGGCAATCCAAGATTGAATTTGGTTCCAAATCTTGAGATGGGTATGGCTACCAAAGCTATCCATTGGCTGTGTCTAAACGATTCACCAATGAAGGGTGTAAAGCTACTAACGAGCAGAGGGAGGTTAATGAACCCCATGAAGAGCAGGTAGGAAGTAAATGGCTGGTCAGCACACCACATTTAACTGACACTATGACTTGTGACAGGCATGATACAGCTACCACAATGCAGCTACCTAATCAAACAGTTTTCCTGCAAGTTCCCGAGGAGGCCATAGTACAGCATGGTAACTTAACACTGTACGGTCTGGAACCAGACAACATAAGACCAAACTTGAGGTCATGGATGCCTTCAGGTGCCACACTATTGAATTGGATAGAAATCCAAGAAACAGTAAGCCCTGAAGAGGTACAGGTAGTTAGTTTGCTTTAATGGAACAAACCTCCAAACCACCCAAGCAGATACCCAACACAGGTGTTGTGGTTTATCGCGGGGCTGGGAACAGGAACTGTTGTTATTGTAACACTGCTGCTGGGAAGCTGGATCATGACTGACAGTGTACTCTGAATGCTGTACTCTTGCATCAAAATGTAATCTGGGTAGCATGAATGAGTCAAAGGTAGCATGTCAAAAGAAAGGAAGTGATTTCTTCCCAAATATGTACTACAGAGGTATCAGATATTGACAGTGAACTTCCTGATGTGTAATTCCTAGACTTAGATAATGTCTCCTACCGTGTTTATACATACTCCAGATGTTATTCATCCTGTTTGTATCCAACGCTGGTTCCGGTATGAATTCTCGAGGAGTAATGTGGACATTTAAGATTAATGTTCTAATGGCAAGGGACATCACTTAACTCTGTTTTGTTTTGAAGGCAACAACGCCTCAGGACCTCATGACCTTCAAAAAGGGGGGATATGTAGCGGCGAGGCTTATTAATAAGGCAGAATTAAGTGTTCTGAGCCTTCCCAAATGAGGCCCCATTTCTCTGTTCATCTCTGTGGTGCAGCCACAGAGAAACTGTTCTGCAGGGTGATTTAAGGTCCTAGGACAGCTCCCAAAGGGGGATGCACTTAGCTAAGCCTGGCTATCATGATCAATGGTCATCCATTGGCGCCTATCTGTCTAGGGAGTGCCAGTTGGACATCTGGACTGCATTACTAAGTGTCAGGACTAAGTGACTCATATCTCACCTTGATCAATCAATCAGGGACTGGTAGGGCCGAGTAACCCACGTGGGACTCTGATGCCCATGGAACTTTCAGCCAATCAATGAGCTGAAGTTCCTCCAGGTAAAAACAGGCAACACAGAGAGCCTGTGAGATTCAGTAAGATTCAGAAGGGAGGATTCAGAGGATTCTGTGGACAATTCTAAAGGGAATTCAAAGGAGAATTCCAGGGCAGGACGGCCCAGGAGCAGAAGGCTCCCAAGGGCAGGACATTCTCGCAGCGCGCCTCCTGACCATCCTGAGACTCAGCCCGGACAACCACGGAACGGCCAGTGTGTCCGAGTGCCAGAACTTTCCTTTGTTCTAAGAGTCTAGAGCGGAGGTTGCCAGAGAATAACCAGAGGATCCACCCGAGGTTAGCACCAGCAGCAGGCCTTGTGAACAGGTCGGAACTGTGGACAGCTGAATCACTATTCAGAACTAGCTCTTCATCAGAAACGAACCGGTCCTCTTCCTGACTTGCTGGGACCCACAGTCATCTTTTCTCCTGTGCACAAACTTTGCTAGTTAAAGCCAACAGTGAGCATCAGCAGTGCAGCGTCGCAAGCCGCACAGCACAGCCTGGCACGGAGCCAGAGAGCGCGGATTGGACAGCAACAGCCTGCAACTGTTTCTTTGTGCCCGCAGGAAGATCTGAATCCCCAAAGATTGGATGAGTATTCAACTTCAATGCATTACAGCTCGAGAATTCAATTGTTATCCCAACCAGTTGATATCAATTTAATTCCTAAGAGTTATGTACTTGTTTCAGTATCTAATGTAGAAGTTATAACCAAGTTCATTAACGAAACGGTCTTAATGAATGATATACTGAACGTATGTCCTCTTGATATGTGTAACACTTCGTAACTGACTGAATATATATCTTTTGTATTCTGATAACCCTCTTGATAAGATCTGTTAGGTTTACATGCATATTTTATGTATTAATAAATGTATCCTCGTGTATTAGTACCTGTGTGTGCACGTTGTTTGAGTTATGTCACATGGTTGGATTCTAAAGCTATCAAAAGAATCAACTTTGTGATTTACTGCTACAATTAATAATTGTCTCAGTAAATGCCCAAACCCTACAGAACTGGTGCCTTCAGAGACCCCCTACATTTAATTTTGCTATGGCAACATTACATATTTGGCGTCCCTGAGCCGGTTTTCTTACATGTGAAAATAACATTTTAGCATCATATTATTACATACAGGTCTCTAGCTTCAACACAGTGATATATATATATACTCAGTGATTTATTGGTACATGCCCAGGTCAATAATCAGAATGAGGATTTATTTCCAGACGGGCTACAGGTAGTGTTGTGAAATACTTCAACACACTGGATCGCAGATTTAGACCCCCTGCACTCTTACTCCTTAAATACCAACAAATGCAGATATGTAGCAATCATATTGTAGCGGACACTCATTTGCCTGTTTCACAAATGATCATATTTTACTAGAGATTCTGTTTGGGATACGGATGTGCATTCTGACAACAATCTCTTTCAAAAAATGATTTTACCTTATCGCAGCTTTGCCCTTCTTGCCTCTTTGGAAAATATCTCCATCTTGTGGTCGTTGTTGGTAATGTCTAGACAACATCTCCATCTTGTGGTCGTTGTTGGTAATGTCTTCTTATGCCCTTTTTTATTTTAATTCTCTATTAGTTGATTCTAGTATCTCTACAATGGAGCTGAAAATTTTCCAGAAAGTGGTTGCAAGCCCGATATCATGCGAAGAAACTTCAGGATTCGGGGATCAGTCAATGGATTTTCTTCAAAGTTGGATTTTTGCACTCTGTGGACCAAGAGATGTTGTTCTATAATGTTTTTTTTTTCAAATTTAAAAATATCATTTTTTCATGGAGCTTTGAATGGGATGGATTCACCCTCCTTTAGCCAGGACAGAGCTCCAGGAGCCTGGGTAGGATTCTAGCTTTCTCCCCTTGCAGGCACCTGGCATAGAAGACAATATTTTTTTCCTTAAAATCTTTTTTTTGTGTGTTCCTTGTTGTTCCAAACTTAATTTTAATCACTTTTAATTAGAGATTTTATTAAAAATAGTGCAATAAATGACTAATTTCACAAAAATTAATGTAATATAAAACGGATGTTTTCAACTTAATTGTAGTGTTTTAGAAACTAATATGTCTTCAAAAATGGTTGTTTTTCACTCCTATGAATGAAAACTGTTGTTATATGATGTTTTTTTTTCAAATTTTAAATGATCATTTTTTCATGGAGCTTTGAAGGGGATGGATTCACCTCCTTTAGCCAGGACAGAACTCCAGGAGCCTGGGTAGGATTCTAGCTTTCTCCCCTTGCAGGCACCTGGCACAGAAGACATCATTTTTTTCCTTAAAATCTTTTTTTTTTGTGTTCCTTGTTGCTCCAAACTTAATTCTATTCACTTTTAATTAGAGATTATATTAAAAATAGTGCAATACATGACTAATTTCACTAAAAATACTAAAAGTAATATAAAACGGATGTTTTTAACTTTATTGTAGTGTTTTAGAAACTAATATGTCTTCAAAAATGGTTATTTTTCACTCCTAGGAATGAAAGCTGTTGTTATATGATGTTTATTTTCAAATTTTGAAAAAGCAAAGGATTCTAGCTTTCTCCCCTTGCAGGCATCGGACACAGAGAACCTCATGGTTTTCCTAAAAATCATTTTTTATGTTCCCTGGTGTTCCAAATTTAGTTTTAATCAATTTTAATTTGTTATGTTACAAACAGGGTAATAAAGTCTTAATTGGACTATAACTAATGTCATATTGTCTGCTACAAAACTGATATTTTCAGCTCTATTGTAGAGATTCTAGAATCAACTAATAAAGAATTGAAATAAAAAAGGGCATAAGAAGACATTACCAACAACGACCACATGATGGAGATATTGTCTAGACATTACCAACAACGACCACAAGATGGAGATATTGTCTAAACATTACCAACAACGACCACAAGATGGAGATATTTTCCAAAGAGGCAAGAGGGGCAAGGCTGCGATAAGGTAAAATCATTTTTTGAAAGAGATTGTTGTCAGAATGCACATCCGTATCCCAAACAGAATCTCTAGTAAAATATGATCATTTGTGAAACAGGCAAATGAGTGTCCGCTACAATATGATTGCTACATATCTGCATTTGTTGGTATTTAAGGAGTAAGAGTGCAGGTTTAAACCTGCGATCCAGTGTGTTGAAGAATTTCACAACACTACCTCTAGCACATATGGAAATAAATCCTCATAATGATTATTGCCCTGGGCATGTACCAAAAAATCAGTGAGCATATATATATATATATCACTGGGTTGAAGCTAGAAACACAGAATAACTGCAAACACATCCTAAATACAGTGTTCCAGCACCTTTGAACTCATCCAGAACGTATCATTTCTTGAAAGGGATTGCTGTCCGAATGCACATCTGAATCCCAAACAGAATCTCTAGTAAAATACGATCATTTGTGAAACAGGCAAATGACTGTCTCAGGGGCCCATTTCTCATTGTCAGACACATGTATGCAATGCTTTCACTGTGCATTGAGCAATAGGGATCAAAAACACAGCAGGTAAGGTTAGAAGTCATGTTCTATGATCATTTCTTTCAGCATTAGGGACTAAATATACTAAACGTATGATGCTAAAATGTTATTTTTACATATATTAATGTAATAAATGATTGCTTATGCTTTATAAACAAATCTAATTATAATAAAAGCTTAAGTTTTGTATTTATCTTGTACCATAGAACATGATTTTCTTTGTATTTCAAGCCCACAAAGTGTCCAAATGATGCACCTTTGACCTCATCCAGAATGTATCATTTCTTGAAAGGGATTGCTGTCCGAATGCACATCTGAATCCCAAACAGAATCTCTAGTAAAATACGATCATTTGTGAAACAGGCAAATGACTGTCTCAGGGGCCCATTTCTCATTGTCAGACACATGTATGCAATGCTTTCACTGTGCATTGAGCAATAGGGATCAAAAACAGAATGGAAACAGACGTGGAAACCAACGAGGATGGGATTTGAACCCATGCGTGCAAAGCACAATGGACTAGCAATCCATCGCCTTAACCACTCGGCCACCTCGTCAACAAAACTGGGCTGTCCCAACTGGGTTGGCGCGCTCCAGATGATCTTTTTCTTTTTTTCCCTCGTACTCGAGGGTCATTTTCCTGTTCCACATGCGATTTCAACATTTTCCTTGGGAGATGTCAAGCCAGCAAGCCACTGCTGTGGTTCAGTGGCCAGCGTGGAGTTCAGTGGCCCTGTTGTACACAGAAAGCACATTGAGCTCCTTGGACATGAAAAGTTCCAGATAAAAGCCATTTGTCATCCTTTCTCTTGGTGTCGATGTTGCTATTGTATGTAAAGGTGGCAACTTGCTCAGCGAGCAGGCGGAGCACACACCGAATGCAGATGTGTCTGAGTGGTGTGTCCAAGTGGCTGCAAAAGGACAGCACTCCCGGGGCGCTGTGGCTTAGTTGGTTAAAGCACCTGTCTAGTAAACAGAAGACCCTGGGTCTGAATCCCAGTGGATAACCGCCTATGGCTAGACTTAATTAAATGCAAGTATTCATTTCCTGTCTTTAACACGACTTGTTTTTCTTAAAATGGATGCAACTTGCAAAACATGAAATACAAACCTTGCTAATCAGCGCTAGCAGCTGGCAAAAAAAAAAGAAGTCAGCAATGTTTTTTTTCTTTAACCTTAACCCTGCTAATGGAGAAGAGTTAAACGACCGAGTCTATGCAGCTTAGACGGTGCGCACGTCGGGTTCTTAGCTGAAAGGGTGGTAAATCACGCTCACCCCAGTCCTTAATCTTTTAAAGAGGATACAAAATTGAACCTAGTCGCCACATCACATACATCCTGTTCAATGATAAAAAGGTAACATCTATCCTCGCTCCAGAGTAAATCTCACGTTGAGGGCATATTTTTTTTTCACTTTACCGTGAATCGGGCTCGGCTGCACAGAGGAGAGAGCAGAGCAATGAGGTCACGGGGACAGGGGAGTCACACGCTGGCGGTTTGAATACGCGGAAGATCACTGAGGGATCCACAGTATATGGACCCTCCGTGAGCAATCAGTCCGCACTCCGGACTCTGAATCCTGCCATCCGAGTTAAGATCTCGGCAGAACCTGAAGCGCAGTTCCTTCTTAAAACGTAATCTGGTGAGCATTTCTAGAATCGTACTTGTATAGATGCAGCCTTTAATGTGTTGCTAGGTTAAAATTGATGACTTCTTGTATTTCAGTAGGCAACTGCCCTCTTGATTTCAGATTGAATTTCTTTATTACAGGGGCGCTTTTATGATGACAGAGTCATGTTCAGGTACTTTGCTTGATGGAGGAAGCTCATTTCGGACTCTGTGATCTGCTCACCTGGAAAGGTCTGCTGTACTACTACAAGAGAGAAGTAGAGTCTGGAAGAAGGGACAATTTTATGATGCTTTGGAAGGTAGTTTTTTTTTTCTTTGAAATCGAAATGAATCAGAATATCAGAGCAAAAGACAAACTCTTGGTTTGGTTTAAAGAGATATGGTTTTAAAACAGACAAAATGTAGAAAACAGGTGTTTCTCACTTTTGGAAAAGAATGGACCGGGGGTATTTTACTAGTTGCAGTGCTGAGCTCACCGGGTTGCAGTCCTGCAGTGTTGCACCAGGGTCAGTGGTGCAATGGATAACACGTCTGACTACGGATCAGGAGATTGTAGATTCGACTTCTGCCTGGCTCGGGTCGTTTTTAAACGCATCAGGCTACTCCCTAAGTAGCCTGTGCTACTTACTGTATTGTAATCGTACCCAGTAAGAGATTTCCTTCATGTAAATGAACTGCACCTGACAGCTTTAGAAAAACACCTGGGCTCAGTACGGTGCTGAGAGCTCAGCGTTGCTGTTGTTCTAATTAGCACGCACTGCATCGGCTATGAACCCGAACTTTTCAATTATTCCGATCAGTAAGTCAACACGTAGTCCACATGAAAGGTAGAAATATTCTCTTGTCTGTCTCTTGTTTGTATAGAACTGAATGTCCCTGACAATGTACTGTTAGTTTTAATTGAAGAACGGCATTTGTGTTCAAATATACCAGACAAGTTTACGTAACTGCTCATGCGACACTCAGTTGTAATTAGTCAAGAAATAAAGTCGAACAACAGCTGCGGGTTTGATTCTGAACGTATGAGATTGCAGCGCCTTTTACTTCCATTGACAAATGATAGAGATTCGAAGAGAGATCCTTCAGACCAACAAGCAAACCCACGGCTATTTCGGTTTTCTATCTAGGCAACGTTGGTGTCTGCAATAGCATACATGAAAGCGTGATGCAATTTCTGTGGCTACATTTGTTGCACATCATGCACAGTAAGAGTGTTTCTAACACCAAATAAAAAGTCAACAATTAGCGATCACGCCTTCTCCTCAGTTAACCCACTGAAACCCTTGCTGTTAACAGTTCTTTAATGCGTGCTTTACGAGCACCTACATATCGTGTCGGTTCTTTCAGCTTTATTCATTAGGTTTTCAAAGGCATAAGTAGAGCACCAGAGGTGCGAACGCAGAATGTGTGGTAATCTGAAGAACTGCTTTCCATGGCAGCGGGTCCAAGCGATTTAGCATTTTCATAGTACCGGGAAAGGAGAAGCGGCACGTTGCCTTTGCCGCGCAGGCACAAGGCGACGTGCGGCAGACGCCGGAGTCGGCAAGTTCCGAACCTGCGCGGGGAAGCCCCAACGCATTTCGAGTCCATCGCCTTAACCACTCGGCCATGACAAAAGCGAGCTCGCTGCCGCCGCATTCCTCCTATAATCTAACACGGAGTGCGAAGTCGCTGCGGAAACCTTTTTAAAGTCGCTCTCCGTTAAAAAAAAAATACCTTTCACAAGATTCGTGCCGGCAGACAGACATGCCTCAGAGGGTTTAAGGCTGGCTTCACGTTCAAATGATGAAGTCCCCCAGTCCGGATGTCAAAATGCAACTTTGGCAGACAGAAAAAACATCAACAAACCACAAATGTGGAAAAGGATTTTACAAGCTGCACCACACTGCACTTTCCAAAGCATTTACATTCGTGTTAGACGCAGGAATTGCCTTTGATTTGCGCGCTTACGAACGCCATGGAAAACGAAACAAAACTAAAGCCCTCAGCTCCTGCACTTGATTATAATGCCGTTACGTGTCGAAGCAGGAATTTACGTCATCCTACCACTGCAACACGGGGAATAGAGGGAAATGAGAACAATCTACGAATTGTCTCTAAACAGTCCCTACAGTTGTAAGACGCCTGGAAGCGTGCACCCCCATCATTAATCTTTGCGCATCTGTGCAAGGTAAACTCTGGAGCAGTCTCTGAAACGGCTCAAAGGAAACACGTGATTGATTCCATGTGCATCTGGGGTTCATTTCTTATTTACATTTAATTCAAGGGAAAGGCTTGGGTCAGTTTCAGACGGCCTCCAACAGCGAGATTCAAGCGTCCCACCTTCAGCCCAATCTGCGCCGCCAGAACGCCAATGGCTCCTCTGGTCTCCGGGGTGCGGTTGTGACTCTGTAACCTAAAGTGTTGGTGGCAGACAAATGGAGACTAACAGGTGATGTCCTAGGACATGACTACATTGTGACACTCGGTGGGGATGGTGACCATTGCTTGGAAAAGAGTGCGAGGCCCCTTTAGAAAAACATTTTGTTAATAGGCATTCTGCCTCAGCCTAAACACCTATAGCTTGCAAAGCACATGCTATTAGACAGGCACCTCTGCAAGACCTTAAGAGTCTCTTAAACTAGTGATAGAAAGGTGTTCCCAATAGGCGATGTTCGGCTTTCAAATCATCTCTCCGTGGAAGCGCCGAGATGCAGCTGTTTAAGGCTTAGAAGCAGCTGACTGTTTCACTACCTAGCTGATCACTGTCAGTCAGGGAGCTCAGAGGTGAAAAGCCTGTCTGAGAGACAATTCGTCGTCGATCAGTTCAATATGTTCCGTACCAGCTCGGCGCACCTGAGATCATCTTGGTAGCCGTGTAGCTCAGATGAGTGAGAGCGTGTGTGTGTGTACCACCGTGATTGGATGCCGGTCCTTCTCAGGTCACAGTAAACCTTCTGCTGCCTAACTTCCCTAATTTTGGGGATCCCTTTGAAAAAGCAAAGGAAAAAAAAACTGGCTCTCATCAGCGTGATTGACCCTCCCCAGTGTGCCCCAGTGGCCTAATGGCTAAGACACTGGCCTCCTAAAACAGCGATTGTGGGTTTGAGTCCCATCTGGGGTGCTCCTGTCCCATTTTGAGCGTACAAATGTCCTTGTGATTTGCAAAGCTACAACCCCACCTTACTCAGTGAGCGTCTCTGCTTTTCTCTCACATACAGTTGGGAGAAAAACTTTTGTAAACAGCCCTTTGGAATGATGTGGATTTCTGCATGAATGGCTCCTAACATGTGATCTTATCTTTATCTAAGTCATAATAATTAATAAAGAGAGTCTGATTTCACAAACAACACACGCCCAACATTTGACATTGCTGTTTCTTTATTGACCAAATGGTTTAAACAATCAAGGTCATTGATGGAAAAAGTATGTGAACCCTTATATTAAGGAGCTAGTGGAACCTCCTTTATGACAAAAACCTCAATCCCCACTTTCTGTAGCGGCTGGTCAGACCTGAGCAGCGGTTAGGAAGTATTTTGGCCTATTCCTCTATGCAAAACTGTTTCAGTTCATGTATATTTTTGGGATGTCTTGCGCTGAACGGCCTGCTTCAGATCACGCCACAGCACTTCAATGGGATTGGGGTCAGGACTCTTACTTGGCCATCCCAAAATATGGAATTTCTTCTGTTTCAGCCACTCTGTTGTTGATGTACTCCTTTGTTTTTGTCATGCTGCATGACCCAGCGTCTTTCGAGTTTTAGATCACAGGCAGACACCCTGACATTCTGCTGTAGAATTTCCTGATACATCTTGGAATTCATCGGTCCCTCGATGATTGCAAGCCGTACAGCCTCCGCCATGCTTCCCAGGTGGGATGAGGTTTTGGAGTTGGTATGCAGTGTTTTGTTATCTCCAAACATAACGCTGTGCACATTTACCAACAAGTTCAACTTTTGTCACGTCTGTCCACAGAACATTGTTCCAGGAGTTGCTGTGGAACATCCATGTGGTCTTTAGCAAACTTGAGAGGGGCAGTGGTGGTTTTTTTGGGGGGGAGAGCAGTGGTTTCCTCCGTGGTGACCTCGCATGATCACCACTCAGATTTCTGTTCAGATTTCTTCTTATGGTGGACTCATGGACACAGACGTAAGACAAAGTCAACCACCTGTTCGCTAGATCCCATACCCACTCAGCTAGTCAAAGATTCCCTCGAAGGACTGGCAGGACCTATAATTAGTATGATGAATGCATCGCTTGCGTCAGGCGTTGTACCTGATCAATTTAAGGTAGCGGTTGTTAGACCGCTCCTTAAGAAGTCAAATTTGGATCCACAAGTTCTTAACAACTACAGGCCTGTCTCAAAGGTCCCATTTCAATCTAAAAGTTTTGAGAGAATAGTTGTTGCCCAACGTCAATCGTATCTGGATTCAAATAATATACTTGAGAAATTTCAGTCTGGTTTCTGAAACAGCATTAACAAGAGCCTTAAATGATATTCTTTTAGCTACTGATGCGCGGAATGCAACAGTGCTAGGTTGCAACAGTGCTAGGAATGCAAACGTTAGGTTGCGCTTCTTCATGCTGCATGGTCGGCATGAGTGGAGCTTTTTAAACGTCTGTACTTAGTGCGCCTCATAAGAAATCGTTTGTCCCCGTTCAAAAGAGATTGTGCGATGTCCTGCAGCGTTCGCAAAGCAAACCTTTGACAGTTTGAAAAGAGGAATTTATTCTGCTTCCTGTGCGTGCAGTAGTTACAAAGTTGAACGTCTTTACACGATCTGCTGCAGTTTTCAGTGGGCGGGCTTTGTCAGATGGCTTGGAAAAACGCACTGTGTTTCGGCTCGGGAAACATCATGAGCAGTGTCCTGCATGTTTTCTGTGTATAGCTGTCTTTTAACGCATACAGAATTCATTCGAAATCATTGATTTCTCCAATTAACAAAGGTCCCTTAAAGGATGAGTCAAAGTAACGTCTAATCGGATTAGTTTCCTTAGAGCTGGTTTAGAGTTTGCTCAAGAGTTTACCTTTCACAGACGCGCAAAGAAGAATGTTGGGGGTGCACGCTTCAAGGCGCCTTACAGCTGTAGGGAGTGATTCGAGACGATTCGTGGCGTGTGCTCGTTCCCATATACCGTACACCCCGGGGTGCAGTGCTAGGATGACGTATAATACCGCTTGGGCAAGTAACGGCGTTATACGCAAGTGCGGGACGTGAGGGTTTTCGTTTGTTCGTTTTGTTTTGCTCTGCTTTGCTTTGTTTTGCTTTCCATCGCGTTGGTAAGAGCGTAAATAAAAAGGCGATTCCTGCGTCTACCACTAATGTAAGAGCTATTTCAAGTGCGACGTGGTGCGGCTTTTCAAATGCTTGTGGGCATTTCTCTGTTGTTGATTCTTTTTTTGTGTGTAACAAAGTGGCATTTTCATGTCCGGACGGGGAGACTTTATCATTCCGACATGAAGCCACCCTTAAGTCCTCTGAGGCGTGTCTGTCTGCAAGGCTTGTATTTTGGAAATGTTTTTTTGAAACGGAGAACGACTTTGAAATAGGCTTCCGCCGGCGCCTTGCGATCCAGGTAAGATTGTAGCAAGAACGCAGCGGCAGTGGGGCTTGCTGTAGTCGTGGCCGAGTGGTTAAGGCGATGGACTAGAAAACCATTGGGGTCTCCCCGCGCAGGTTCGAATCCTGCCGACTACGTTATCCGCCTCCAGTCGGTGTGTTTCGGCGCAAGCAAAGAAGCGCGCCTCTTTGCTGTTCCTGGTGGTTTTAAAACGCCCAATCGCTTGTACCCGCTGCCTTGGAAATAAGTTCTTCAGCGTCCGCGAATGGCATTTTGCAGCTGGAAGCAGATGTCGACGCGTTTTGCACAGAGCACCAAAAAAGCGTCTTTTTTGAAGGCCCAGGCACTGAGCATTGGTGGTTCAGTGGTAGAATTCTCGCCTGCCACGCGGGAGGCTCGGGTTCGATTCCCGGCCAATGCAGTGGCTTTTGCAGCGAGCGGCTCCATCACTTGCATCCCCTTGCAACTCGCAACTCAAAAAACCCACTGAAGCTAAGCAGGTGTGAGCCAGGTCAGTACCTGGATGAGGGTGAGCTACAGGGAAAAACAAAGCTTCCAGCTGGAAGCGGTGTTAATGGTGCCGGCAGTGGGGCGCTCACCCTGAGGTCTGTGCGGGTCCCAATGCCCCAGTATAGTGACGGAGATGCTGTGTTGTAAAAGGGCGCTGTCTTTTGGATGAGATGTAAAACCGAGGTCACAGCGCTCTGTGGTCATTCAAAATGACCACCAAAACCTTTGACAAAAGCTCTTGGTAATTGATGGTCTTCAATAATGCTTCTCCTTTAGGTACATTTTAAATCAGCTGAAAAATGCTGTGAAATGGGGGGGCACTTCAGGCCAGTGTAGGATTTGGGTTACAAGAACCATGAAACTGCACGAGAAAGCCCGTACACTGAATTACACGGCTTTCTATTCAAAGGAGGACAAAAGAAATTCCCTGAGTTCGATTTTTTGCAGCACAGAGAGGAGCACTGTCGTGAGGCCGGTTAGCTCAGTTGGTACGAGCGTGGTGCTAATAACGCCAAGGTCACGGGTTTGAGCCCCGTACTGGCCAGGTCCTTTTCTCCTCTCTTACCAAAGCTGTTAGGTTCCTTTCCGTGGTGAGAGGGGTTGTCATGCAACGCTGCCACATAGTGCCGACAGACAAGAGTGTTGCGGGAGAAGAGAAAAGTGTTTGAAGATTTAAGAGTGTCTTAGGTGGAGCCAAAATCAAGTGTCACAAATACAAGTGGGAGGATTTCCAATGTTTAATATGGTAAAAATAAGCGGAAGTTATCTGCCGGTCCGGCACAGTCTGCCATGCTTTTGTCATATACTGTAAAGTGGTGTCGAACTGGGTGTCGAACTGGAGCCTCACCATTTGCATATGTGAGGCTCCAGTTATACATCGAGTGTCACATTAAATGACAAAAATGAAGAGAGTTAAAGCAGCTGGAGAGGTTTTCTTACAACTTTTGAGCTGACAGTTTTGGAAAATGTTTCCTTCACGCTGCACTGTACAACATAGGCAGCCAAGAGTCTCCAAAACAAAACAGAATTGACAGATAGGAGAAAATTCCCACTCATCCTGAAGTTCCCAAAATCCAGCACTGAGCGTAAACAAAGTGTCTAAGTAGCGTGGGAATGCTAACCCTAACCCTAGCTGGAGTTTGAGCAATCCAGCACTGAGCGTAAAAAGATGAGTCAAAGTAACGTCTAATCGGATTAGTTTCCTTAGAGCTGGTTCAGAGTCTGCTCAAGAGTTTACCTTTCATACATGCGCAAAGAAGAATGTTGGGGGTGCACGCTTCAAGGCGCCTTACAGCTGTAGGGAGTGATTCGAGATGATTCGTGGCGTGTGCTCGTTCCCATATACCGTACGCCCCGGGGTGCAGTGCTAGGATGATGTACAATACCGCTTGGGCACGTAACGGCGTTATACGCAAGGTTTTCGTTTGTTCGTTTTGTTTTGCTCTGCTTTGCTTTGTTTTGCTTTCCATCGCGTTGGTAAGAGCGTAAATAAAAAGGCGATTCCTGCGTCTACCACTAATGTAAGAGCTATTTCAAGTGCGTCGTGGTGCGGCTTTTCAAATGCTTGTGGGCATTTCTCTGTTGTTGATTCTTTTTTTGTGTGTAACAAAGTGGCATTTTCATGTCCGGACGGGGAGACTTTATCATTCCGACATGAAGCCACCCTTAAGTCCTCTGAGGCGTGTCTGTCTGCAAGGCTTGTATTTTGGAAATGTTTTTTTGAAACGGAGAACG